>NC_060920.1:8924672-9227556 GCF_021234035.1 Daphnia pulicaria
GCCTTGCAGTTTTATTCAAGGTGACAGCAGTTTCTTTTTACAGGTCACTGACCGTAGGTACCTATAAACTAAAAGTAAGGTCACATAAAATGTTAAATCCCATCCCTTGTGGGTTCGTGAGGCCCGACAGTATATCCATAGGACTGCGGAGAATTCAAGAACAAGTTTAAAATCGCGCTTCTGTTCCTCCAGCTAGATGCTGGGTCTGCTAGTGCTAGTGTCTACATAATTTTCATCGGTTTTTACTGTCTTACTGAGGTTATTCGTCAACATTTTTAAAGAATAAGCAACATTAACAAACATATTTGGATTTCTGAAAAAGTAAGTTTGTTTGAACACTTTAACTTATTTAATTTCAATATTTTTTCATTGTTTTGGGCAAACGAAACGTACATGGGTTTTTTTGGCGGGGGGGGGGGGGGGGGGTTAAAGCGTAGAACGCTCTTTCGTGCCATCTGCCGTTGTGAAAGAAAGCTTCTGGAAACTATAAACAGTTGAGAAGTCAGAACTAACTCGCTACTTGACAGCGCGCCTTTAAACAGAAACAAGATAAGCTATCCAAATAGTTTGAACTGATACGACTCAAAAGGTCGTGTCAAGGGTTAAAGCCGCTTTCAGCATCCTAAGTTAGAATTGTTCTACAAAACTTTTCCTTGTGAAATCATTTAGACAGCAATCGTGACATTACGGTACAGGTTTGAAAATTTGAAAATTACTCTGTACCATTGAACCGGCCATCGTATTTTTTCACCATATATACTTCGTTGCCTTTGTTTGTGGGCGTTTTTACTCACGAGATATTCATGTTATTCGAGACGTGCCACAGCATTTATACTATTCGTCAGCTTTGATTTGGTGTGAGTGGTATAATCTCAAAAAGAATCCTCGTTGAAGAATTTTCTGTACGTTGTTGAATTTCTAGGGAAATTTTTTTAAAATTTATTTGCTCATCTGTAGTATTTATTATACTACATTGCAATATCTAAGAAATAGTTGTTTTTTGTGTAAATATCAATCAGATACAATTCTCAATGGGAGTAGTGAAAAAACACCATTATCTTTTCTTTCCAAGAATCTTGTGTTTCCTATCCTACTAAGTCATTTTCTTGTTTGTTCTAGCCATCCTATTCTTAAACCATCCCTTTACGAGACATTAAATGTGTGTACAAATTTTCTAACCATAAATCAATAAATTTTTTCTTGTTGTAGGACACCTGCTGTCTTGGGTAGGATTTTATTCAGACGACGACGAACGTTCACGAATGTCAAAAATGAAGGTATAATTTCGCTTAATTTCTTAAATAAACAGCCAATACATTTATTCAGTTTTCTTATAAAAAAATTATAATATTAATAAAATTTTAGGATTCGCAATATGAAGCTGTCCAAACCGGCGATAACCACGAGGTGATCATTCCAATGACTGCCCCCTCATCACAGAAAATTACATATAGTTGGGAAAATTTGACGGCTTACGTCAACATGCCATCCGGTAGTTGCTTTAGTAGCTTGTGCAAAAAATCGCCACCGATTCAAAAAAAGATTTTAGATAATGGTAAGCATAAACCCACATGTAAATTATGAAAAAATGCTTACATTCTCACTCTATAGTTAGTGGGGTTATTCAACAAGGAGAGTTCTTGGCTATTATGGGGGCTAGTGGAGCCGGAAAGACTACTCTTCTGAATTGTTTGACGTTCCGTAATACGGGAAAGCTCAGCATTATTGGAGAAAGATTCCTAAATGGTTCTGTCGTTAATCCTGACTCACTTGCCCGTATCTCTAGTTACAATCAACAAAACGACCTCTTTGTTGGTACACTAACTGTTAAAGAGACTCTTCGCTTTCAGGTATATTCTACGAAGCTCTTAGTTAAATTAAAAGTTTCGTGTTTTATCTACTTAACTGTTTTTAGGCTTTACTTCGAATGGATAAGCATTTAACATACGCCGAGCGCATGAATCGAGTTGAGGTAAGTTAGTATATTTCCATCAATAAACCAATCAACTAACCGTTTAGAAATTAGGAAGTAATTGGTGAACTAGGGCTGACCAAGTGTGCAGACACTCTGATTGGTGAGCCAGAAAGAGCTATTAAAGGCATTTCTGGTGGTGAAAAGAAACGATTGGCTTTTGCTACGGAGGTAACGTCTGTCTCCTCCCATCTTGAAATCGTTATCTAATCTTAATTTACGAATCACCTAGATTCTTACCAATCCCCAGCTTATATTTTGTGACGAACCTACTTCGGGGCTTGATTCTTACATGGCTCAAAATATCATTGAGGTATCAAGTTAACTTTAATGATGCATTACTTAGTTACGATTTCTCCAATGAAAAAAAAATTATTTTACAACGTCCAGGTTCTTAAAAACATGGCCAACAAAGGTAAAGTTGTCGTTTGCACCGTTCATCAGCCGTCATCTCAAGTGTTCGCTATGTTCGATCACGTTTTGCTAATGGCCGAAGGGCGAGCGGCCTTCATGGGTCCTACGAGCAAAGCTCTTGATTTCTTCTCAAGTCAGGTGATTAAAAAGCACCGATATGGATGAGTTTAATGGCCGAAGTTTTGAAAAATGTTCGTTTTCGTAGGGTCTGCCGTGCCCACCGAATCACAATCCGAGTGATTTTTATATCCACGCATTGGCTTCAATCCCCGGTCAAGAAGAGGAATCAAGTAAAAAGATAAAAGAAATTTGTGATGCATTTGAATCCTCCGAAATGGGGAAGGATGTTCTGCAAATGGTGAAAGATAATCAGCCCGTTGCAGCCAACACGAATGGTGGTGATTCGGTCTCAACTCCATCAAACATTCAATTCAAACGGTCTCCCTACAAAGCTTCATGGCCAACACAGTTTAGTACTGTACTTTGGAGATCTTGGACTACAGTCCTTAGGGAACCACGCGTTCTTCGTATGAAGGCCGTTCAGACTATGGTATGATTTTTGTTATGTTATTTCTTAAAACATTGCTTTATTTTTTATTAATTTTGCCCATCAGTTTGTTGCAGCTTTACTTGCTCTAATTTACAAAGGGCAAACTATAACTGATGCTGACGACATCATGAATATTAACGGAGCTCTTTTCATCCTCTTGACCAACGCCACTTTTCAGAATGTTTACGCTGTGGTTAACGTATGTATCGCGATATTTTTAGAATATCCTAAGTTTATAATATTTGTTTCTTGAATGACTGGTGATCCCAATTTATTTGGAAATTTCAGGTTTTTGCCATGGAACAACCGATGTTCTTGCGTGATCACTTCAACGGAATGTAATGTTATTTTCTATTAATTTATTCTTATAACAATTTAAATATTGCTTTATTTTAAGGTATCGAACAGATGTCTACGTTATATGTAAAATGCTGGCGGATTTTCCCTTCCAGTTATTATACTCTTTTCTATTCATCGCTATCCCCTACTACCCTATCGGTTTTAATCCCGACATCAACAGATTTCTTATAACTGTGGCCATAATGGTTATTGTAGCAAGCGTTGCCGCATCATTTGGTAATGCAAAATTTGTGTGTCAAAAAAGTAGTGCTATTTTAATGTATTTTTGTTTTTAGGATATTTTGTTTCTTGTCTGGCTTCGTCTCCAAAGATATCTTCTGCCCTCTCTGCTCCTCTGATTATTCCTCTGATGCTATTTGGAGGTTTTTTCCTCAATAATGGATCAGTGCCAGTTTACTTTCAATGGCTACGCTATATTTCTTGGCTTATGTACGGTAATAGCGCTCTAACAGTCACTCAATGGCAGGGCGTAACATTTGATTCACCATTGTGCAATGCGAACCTCACTATCGCTGGCCAAACATGTACTGGAGAGGACGTCTTGAATAGTCTCAACTTTGAACCGGTAAAACAAGCTTAGCTATTTCTTATACATACTCGGTTTTCTAATGAAATACTGCATATTTTTTATTTTTTAAACAGATTTACTTTTACCGCGATATTGGATGTTTGTTCGCACTAATGTTCGGTTTTCGGTTCTGTGCCTATTTGGCATTGCTCAAGAAAACTTCCCGCTAATACTGATTAGTCATGAAATTATGTTTTTGACTTGATGTCACAGTTGACACATGATTGCTTCATTTAATGGTTTTAACCCTTAATTTTTAAAATAATCAAATAAACTCAGCGCGACTTTTAAATTCTCATTTAAAGTTTTATTGATTTTAATTAGCTATTTAGTATTTACTCTTTACCGTTTCTTGACTACACTTAAGTTTTCGCGCGATAGACATAAGGTATATCAGATTTCCCAGAAATCTACTATGAGAACAAATTCATTATTACGATTTTTCATTTTCATTTGCTAGATTTGCAGGGGAGAAGAAAAGACGAGGATATTTTTATAATTTAAAGAGTGAAAGAAAACTATACCGAAAGCCCGAGATAGAGATAGATGTTTAATTTTGATTCAAATATAAAGTGAACCAACTTGTATATTTCCCAAAATGTCATTGCAAATGAATGAATCACATTTACCGTTTAACTTCTCCAAGATCATCAATAGAATCTTCATCTATCTGAGACCATTTTTCTGGAAGAAGGTCAAATAGATCATCTTTAACATCACCTTGAATGACAATCTCGTCATCTCCTGTAACCGACGCTCCACACGCAAACTTTGTACCAAAGAATTTTGCTGCTGTCTTCAAATCAATATCTATAACAAAGAAGTTCACACTTAATCAAATATCATAAAAAATTCAACTTGGTTTTACCATATGATTTCAAACCAACAACACATGTGAGGCGCTTTCTCCCACGAGGAGCAACACTCAAACTGATTTTTTTTGGTCCACCTTCTTTCTTTTTAGGTTTCGATAGCCCTTTACCTCCTCGTTTCTGTCTTTTCTTATCATCATCAGTTTCTTTCAATTCTTCTCCTTCATTCTCACCTAAACATGTAATTTGAATGTGTTATTAGTTATTTGTCAGGAAATTAAGCACTAATTATATCAATTGATTACCAATTCTTGCTTGCTTGGCAAACTCGGAAGGTAAGTTTTTCTCAAACCACAACTTGCACTTCTCATGTTCTGCATAAAATTCGCAATACTAGACATGAAGTATGAAATTTTTAGACTAGAAAATGTCCACTTGATGAATGCATGATATTCTACCTCAGTTGGCAGTCCACAGTTGCCACAGTATAGAACTGTCAATGGGTATTCCATATCTGGTTTCGGACCAACAGGCAAACCCGATTCAGTAACATAATACTGGGGTTTAACAGATACACCTGGAGCCTCTGCAGCATCGTCTAATACACTACATTCTTCAGACATGATGATTTCTAAAGATAACATTACATAAATAATTATATGAAACATCAAGAAAACAAAATATTATAACTACGAACTTTTTTTTTACTTCAGGCTTTAAATCTAAACTCAACTTGGAGAATATGTGGTGACTGGTGAACGTGTACTTGACACTTGTGTGTGGTTGTCTGGCTGTCTGCTTACGTCTCAAGGCGTCCTGATGCTAAGGGCTGTCACTAGGTGGCTAAATATTTCAGTGTGTTTAGGGATTGAATTGTTATTATTCAGTCCTGTGTATTGGTATTTTACCAATCAAAAATCAAAGATAAATTTCTAACACCTTTTCTTTTATCTCGTTCTTTTGATCGGAGACGCTGTCCGTGAAGGTTTGGTGCAGTCTTACAGGAAACTCTCTCACCTCGGCTCATCAATGGTAAGTCCTGTTTTTATGTTATGAGGTTATGGAATTAAAATTTGTGTTTGGTCAATTTACGTGTTAACATGGCTTTCAATTTCGACTCGGTACTTCCCCCCCCCCCAAAAAAAAAATGTCGTCTCTTGATGCATGTTGCACGTCCAAAACAATAAAAGTAAAATGTTGATTAACCAAGAAATAAGACTACTTTCTTTGACTTAGTTCGTGATAGTAATTGAGCTTTTATTTATCTTCAACAGCCTGATGAAGATCACGAAATCCAAGCTTCTTCACAGCATTATGTGTACTTGATAGCTGCCGTGGAATTAAGGTTAGTCTTTAAGAGGGTCTCTACTTTCTAATATATTGCGAGACAAAACGTAAATAGGAAATCTGAAATGGAAATAATGTACTCGTAGGATAAATCAAAGTTAGCATTTTGCCTTACATGTCTGTGAATGTGTGCATCTTAGTTAAGAATTAATTGAAGTTGAACTGTAACAGTAACTTGATTTAAATAAAGTAACTATTTCCTGCTTCTAAACAAGACCGCGTTTATGAAGAGATCTTCTTCAGCTTGACATCTTGTAGAGATTTGCAATTTTATGGCTCGGAACAGAAATTGAAAATTTCCTTTTTTCTCAATAATCCTAAATGAAATCTTTGTGCGATAATCTTTGGCTAGCTTATTGATTTATTTACTCAAGTCTAATGTAAATTTGAAGTCAATAGCTGACTTAACTAATAAATATTTGATTGCTTAACTTTACAGCTGTAAGCTTATGTTAAACTTGCATTTGTTGTTTTAATATGAAAATTGTATTTTGAAATCTTTTTTTCACGTAATCAATGTTATTGCTTCACGAATGTTCCTTTAGAATTGTGCTTACAGGTTTTCATGGACGGTTTGATGATTGAGCTATTTTGCTGTGGCTGTTTGGGGTGCAGTGGTTCTCCAGTAGAGGTGTTGGAATGGAGCTTGTGCAGACTTGTTGTTTAATGGTAAATGAATTATTTCAATTCAACGGAAAGGATAATTGTTTTGTTTTAGTAATCGTATTGGCTTCAGTGTGCCCACCAGGGGGCAAGTTCCTGGTTTTACCGTTTGAGCAAATTGGCAACATCGAAAGCTTATGCCGCTGACGTCATTTCTGTTACGGCTGCTGTGCTGCCAGTTTCGGTGTTCGTGGTCAGTCAATCTGTCAACTTTAACATTGTTCTTCACAAATATCCTCAAGGTTATTGAGGTTTTAATTCATTAGAGCTTCTGAATGTAAAAATTTCTCACAAGACTTCTTGACAATTCTAGGTATATTATACTATATTTCTATCTTGCCACTTATAGATTTATTATCAAAATTTGAATGCTGAGGTTTTAAAAAACAGTGAAAGAACTTCAGCTTAATTCCTACATTCTTTGGGTCTTGCCTGTGATACACATCTGTTCTTGTCTTGTCATTGGAAGGCTTTTCCCTGTAGGTTTGGTTGGCTATTTGTTGGATGGTAGGAAATAGGAATAGTTAATTTACCCTGTCACTTAACACTTTGTCCATTGATATTGATCAAGTTTTTTTCAAGTAAGATTAAAGGCTTGGTGTTGAGCTTTTTCAAGGCAGTCTACTTTGTTCGCTTCGTTGCAGCCAGCTGGTTAACGGTGTGGTGAGCTGTTGTATGAAGACCGTGTGCTGTTGTGGCATGCAGTCTGTGGTGCTGGTGGGAGAAGTGCTGCATGCTGTCTATGGAGTGTGGTGCTAGCTTAAAATTTTAAGAACTCACTGCAGTAACAATTGGGTGATTGAATCATTCATTTTATTAATGTGAGCTTGAGTTAGAATTTCAGTTCTTTTATTTTATTAACTATTTTATTTTATTATTACTTTTTTCACATCTTAAAATGTTATTTTTTTATTAAAGTTATTTTGCTTGTTAGGTTTCCAAAGTCGGTATTAGTTTATTTTGGTGGCTTTATTTGGTCTGCAGTTCATGTTCGGGTAAGAGATTTTTTTCATTATCTTTAGAAGGATTTGGTAAACTTAAAACTTCACTACTGTCATGCAGGTGGTTTTGTTGCAGCCAGTTATTGGAAGGGAGTTCCATGTCAAATTGAGCTGCAGGTTTTGGAAGCTATCTACATTGCTGGTGTCATCCTGAAGTGGAACAGAAATGCAGTCGTCTTGGCATCTTGCAATGGTAATTTGATCGTGATATTGGGTTTTAATTTGGAAAGTTAGAAATTTCAATTAAAATATCGTAAATGTAATTTGGAAAATTAGAAATTGCAATTAAAATATCGTAGTGAGTCAAGAGTTTTTGTGAAAATAGTTACCTGCCTCATCAGCTTTTGCTGAATTGTTATTTTCTTTTCAATATAACTATAACATGAAATTCCATTTCTTTTTACAAAATCTTGATGCAACCTAGTCTTAACTAAAATAATTTGCTGTTGCTTGAATTTGATTTTAATTTTAATTTAAACTTGACATGGCTTTTCTCTTTTTTTTTCATTATGTTTTAATATCTTGTACAGGTTTATTTTTAAATGAATGATATATCTTTTCCCAACAGGACTTATGACGATCTATCAACCTGCTGCATGCAGTTCATGCTGCTGGTGTTCTCCAGAAATTTTAAGTAAGTCTTGGAACTTAGCTGCAGGAATATTTGTAGAAATGGTAATTTGGCAGATTTTATTGAATGTTACTTTGAAAATGTATTGTTTTTTTTTATAATACCGTGTTCAATCACAAGTTCAACTCGAAACTCACGCAGGCGATAAGTGACCAGATAAATTTTGGTGAAAGTGATTTGCATTAGAAAAACTGTGGTAATCCTAGATGAAATTACCTCAACCCTGATAAGGTCATAACTTATTGTTTGTGTATTAAAGTCAAACCTGTTATATTTTTGTTTTATTTGTAAATTTATTATCGAAATCTTTTTTACATTATGTTGAATGTTGCAATAAATATTATCAATCTTAAAACATTTATTACAAATTTTAAAATAATAAAAAAAAAGATATTAGAATAAAATTTAATTAATAATTAATATTATAATATTAATAATTAATAATAAAATTATATTAATTATAAACGATTGCAGTTAATTATTTACATCATAATTGTTGAAATTTAATAAACAAAGCCTCCGGTACAATTCAACTGTATTTCTGTGGAAATTTAAAGCAATTTATACCCAAATAAAACAAACTCCTTTTGTCTCATTTGGGTGATGAACTGCTTTTGAAACTCGCACATACAGTCAATCAAGACAGGAGGATACTGCCTTAACTGACTGCACTTGTTTTATCTAACAACTACACAATTTATCAGTCTTGAATTATAGCATCCCCAATGGATGAAGTCCATGATAAGTAGCAAAGGAATTACCCTGTAAACAGAGTGAACATTTATTAGTTTGACAATAATTTCCAACAATATTTGAGCAACAGTGAGCAATACCTCAAATCAAGCTTAAGGAAGTAAAAAGGGAGATTCAAGGGAAGCAGCCAACAGGTTACCAAACAACTTAGGTAGTGTACCTTGTTGATTGTCAGTCAGTCCTTTTTCTTCAACATGACTTTTCTTAAAGTCTGTCATGCAAATTTAGAAACCTATAGTTTCAAACCTGTAAATAAAAAACAAGAAAATTAAGTCACCTTGTTAACAAGTTGTGTCATCAATGTGCTTGACAACTATGGTCCTAAACAATAATTAAACAGTAATCAGTATACTGCAGTTGAAATCGTCTTATAACATTAGATAGACGTCACATGAGTGCAGATCAATACTTTGAATACATATTAGACTGAACAAAGAAAGTTCTGTGACATGACAAGTAAACTTACACATGAAACCACCAAACAGTTCGCCAAGGTTCTCTAGAAGATGGAATGAGAGATTGGTCCGTGATGGGCTGTCCAATTCTTACAGCAGATAATTATGATGAATCCTAATAAAAGATTGTATGTTTCAACAATACTGTAATAAAAGCTAGTGTTGGTAGTTACCTGTGTCATTTCGATGGCACATTTTGAACAAAATAGTCAACGGTAGGCTACGTTTCCTTCTGTCAGTTGATGAGAAACACTAAGGTTATCCAACATGTACAAGGAATAAAACACATCACAGACAAATTACAAATGAAATAACTCGAATTAAACTATGTGTTCATTTGTAACTTTCGAAGAAAATAGCTGTAGCTGAAAATAGATTTAGACAACGAGTCGCCAAAAGCCCACATCTGTTGACAACACAATATCCTTCACGCCATCTATTAGACATTTAGACACGTCCAAAACTGACCGGCTTTAGATAGTCACAAAAGTCATCACAAAAGTAATCAAAAAGACCAAGTCCGTGTTTGCTTAAACTGGGCAAGGAGTCTTTAGAATTGTGCAGAGAACAAAGCTCACTTGCTAGTTTTATGCAAATTTTCCGGAAGTATACCGGAAGTAAGCGATAGCACCTCAACCATTGAGCTGCCGACCAAATACACCAAATATTCGTGATCTACGTGAAATTTGGGGTCGATTACGTGTAATTTAAACGAAATCCAGAATTTGGCCAAAATCGAGAATTTTCCTGAACAGTTCAGGAAAATTTTCAAAACCGGAAGTACGAAAACGTACAAAACAATATATGAACTTTACCTCAAATTTTACGAGGATCACGAATATGTGGTTATTTTGTGCGTCGAATGAATATTTACTGAACTACTGACTGAAAAGTAGAAAACCGGAAGTAGAAAAAAATACACATAATTAAAAATCTAACAAGTGAGCTTTGTTGCTGAAACAGAAAATTACAGTTATCACCCAAAATTTTTTAAAAGTAGCATTGAGAAATCTGTACAGGGATGTTCAAAGTAAACGTAACTAAACTGATTCTGACAGGTAAAAAATGATTAAAGGCTATGCCGTCTAGTGTCAGAAAGAAGAAACGTTTGAAAGTAACATAAAATGTCCGCTGTAGCTCGGTGACACTCAATTGAAAGAATTGACAAACAAAGATAACAAATAACTTTGATACTCAAACTACGTAACGTTCTCCTTGCAAAATTTCACCAACAAGCCACCACATAGCATCACAACAGACGAAATCCTAAGGTGATGATAGACGCCAGTCCAACTTCTACACACTTCAACAACCACACAACTTCACCAGTCCAACTTCTACACTGAAGACAAGGCAGTAATATTGGTTCATGTGCCTTGTCTGCAAGTGATTCCAGATGTTTCAGCACCTGGGCAACAGTGCTTGGACAGTGTCTGCCAGGAATATTCAGAATGCTTTTCTATTCAACGTAGCATACTTCAAGGCAACATTATATGTTAAGTAAATCTCTAAAATGATGGTGAAGATGAAAAATTCTATCCTATCTGACAACAACATTATGTAACTGGCTCATTCAATCCTCACTCTAGGAACTGGACATCTAATTAAATTAATAATCACCCCTTTAGCTTTATTCCTGTAATTCTGCACTTTGTGTTACTTGTGATAAATCTTTCTTTTTTTCTGTAGGTTACGATGGCCATTGATAATCGGAGAGCAGCATTGGAATGTGACAGGTTGTCTGGGCTAAAGCCCTACTAAATAGATTCCTTTGGGGAAACTTCGTCTGCTCCTAAGTTACACAGTACTCAACTAACTATCATAAGTTACTTCACAAAATAAAAACAAATTCAGATTAGGATTTCGAGGTAAGTTTAACTGGTTTCAAATTACACAAAATTTAGCTAATGATTCTTTTTGCATTTTTAGCTCAATGTTTTCAGAAGATTTCAGCTGAAGTTGTCCTAGGTGTGCACAGCCTTAGTGCTTGCGTAATCAGAGATCAAACGGGACAATCCAATAATGCAAGCTATGTCTTCCCTAAACTAAATAGTCAGCATTTGCAAGGTACTTCTTTTGTCCAGGATTTAAATATTATAACTGGCATTTAATGTACAACATTTCAAATTTACATTTGCATTCAAGGCATAGTTAATCTTTAAAATATTGCTACATTTCCCAGATCCAATTTTTTGCTGTTATTTATTTTGAAGATAATTGCAAGACAATGCAGAACAATTGTGGTGAGTATCATTTAATTAAGTTTTAATTAAGAAAAAGATAGATAGATTTGGGGTATTACGGTGTATTATGACGGATAATTTTATATAGTAAACATAGACATAGAATAAAATATACTGTGTTATCGAATATTTAATTAATGTTTTTTTCATTAATCGGCATGAGACATGTGAAAATAATGTTTTCTTCCCCTCTTCAACTTCCTCCTCCTTCCTTCTTAAATCTTGGCATCCAAACAATATAGACGAAATGCCCATTGAACAAAATACTGAATGCAACTTTTAAATAACAATCGACAATCCAAACATCAATTAACAGGCAGAATTAAATTTGATGCTCATAAATCTTTCACCAACATATGATGCAATAACACATTTCATGACTGCAACTATCAGAACAGTAAACTAGAAACAAAATGAAGTGAAATCATTAATTATCTTTAGCTTCAATGTAAATGCTGGATGAAAACAAAAAATTACCGAAGAAGAAAAGTTGTGGTGTAATATACTGGTGCTCTAGTAATTTAGTAACTCGGGGCATAGGAATACTTTGGAACTTCGGTGTATAGGTCGGAGCTACGTAAGTAGTGATGTAATAATCAGGATGCTGGTGTACTGGTGTAGTACTTATGAGCCTTAGTTTGGTAGTAGCTTGGGGCAGAGTAATACTTGAGTTCCTCGGTGAAGTAAACCGGGGCGGCGAACGTGGTTGACTTGTGTGATATGCGGCTTCTTCGGTGTAGTACTTGGGAGCTTCGGTGTTGTAGCTAGGTGTAGCATAGGTAGCGGTGTAGCAAACTGGAGCATCAGTGTGATATTTCTGTTCATCGTAGTACGAAAAGGCAGCTTCTGTGTAGTAAGTTAGTGCTGCGTAATACTTGACCGCCTAATTTGTGGTTGTGTAGATCGGGGCAGAGTAGTTCTTGAGCGCTTTGGTGTAGTTTTCAACCGTTTTGGTTTAGTAATCAGCTGGAGCCTCGTTGTTGTAGCTGGGAACAGAGTAGTACTACTTTATACATCGGTGTAGTAAGTAGATGAGTACAGAGTAGTACTTGGGAGCCTCGGTGTAATAGGCAGCATACGTAGTCGTGTAGTACTCGGCCTTGGTGGTTTAATAAGATGGGGCAGTACACGTAGTCGTGTAGTACTCGGCCTATGTGGTGTAGGTCGGGTCGGGGCAGAGTGATACTTCGGGGCGTCGGTGTAGTAGCTGGGAGCAGCGTAAGTTGTGGCACAATACTCCAGTGCCTTGGTGGTGTAGTACTTAAAGGCCTCGGCGCAGTAACTGGTCGCTGCGTAAGTTGCTTTTGGGTAGTAAGGCGGCGGTTTGGTATCCGTCATACCAAGAAGACATCGGTACACCAGTGGTCGACCCAGCCATCAACGATACAACACCAAACAGCACGAAGCCATAGTTAACAAGGAAAATTAATAAATTTAAACATTAATATTAAACAATAACTGGCATATTAACAATTAGTCAAAAGTAGCATTAATACAAAACTTCGTATAAAAAATAGAACATATACCAATGATTGCGAACGTGTCTTGATAATGTAACACTCCAGCGCCTTGGTGGTGTAAGCTAGGGTAGCGCAGGTTGCAGTGTAGCACTTAGGCGCGCTTCGGTGTAGTATTCGACCTATTTGGTGGTGTAAAAGGCTGCAGCCTCGGTGTAGTAGCTGAGAGCAAAATAGTAATTGGGAGCATCAGTTTAGTATGCTGGAGCAGCGTAGGTTGTAGTGTAATACTCTGGAGCTTTAGTGGTGTACTTAGGAGAATCAGTTCATTCAGTTCAGGCACCTTGGTGATGTAAATCAAGGCAGACTAATACTTCGGGGGCATCGGTGTAGTAGTTCGGGGCAGAGTAATACTTCTTGCAATACTCTGGAGCCTAGGTGGTGTAGTAATTTGGTGGCCTCTGTTTAGTAAGTAGGTGTTCCGTATGTTGAGATTGTTGTGTAGAAAGGCGGCGAAGGGGTGAAAAATTCTTTCGCTGCTGATGCTTAGTATCCACCATACCCAGGAGACATCAGTAACCTCGTGGTACACCCAGCCATCGGCGATACAACACCCAGCAGCAGCACGGCGCTATGGTTAACTGAGCAATTAATTTCCACATTAATAATCAATAATAACTGTCATACTAACAAAAAGAGAAAAAATGGGATTGATACACTAAATACAAAAAGTAAGAATTTGACTGCCTTCTATCGACATTTATCTCGTTTAATAAGTTTTGACTTCTCCTGATTCACCTTTCAACTCGAGCCGTGCGGCAATTGTACCTGCTGAAAATAATGCAACACTTGTCATCGGTGAATTTTTCAATTATAACTAGATCAACAATTTGAAAAAATGTGGAATTGATACGATACTTCATGTAAAATCTGAATATTTACCCATGATTGCGATTTGGTTACACGATGAGGATGAGGATGCAGTTAGTGACAGATAGTACACTGCAGTAGTTGCCGTGTCGGAGATCCTCACACGACTGATTTCTACCTCCTTTTCTCTATCCTTTTATACGATTTTTTTTCGCATCCTAACCTCTTAAGTCTTACGGCTATCTATTGTACTTGCTTGATAATGATAAAACACGCCCCGTTATCACCCAACCTCTACACCACTGCATGACACGTTTTACGTAATGAACTCGCCGAGTTCATCCTGCTCGAAGGTCACCGAGTTCAACTCGGTGACCTTCGAGCAGGATGGACATGCAAACTCCCCTTTCCTTCTGCAGGTTGGCTTGTGGCTATTGTATCTACTTGATAATGATGAAACACCTCCCGTTCTCACTCAACCTCTACGCAATGAAGAAGCTAAGACTTCACCAGCCTGTTAATGGAAAAATAAAAACTCAATTACAATAAGAAACAAAATCATCAAATAGTTAAATGTATAACCTTGGGGTTAAAAGTTAAACATGACTACTTTTACTATTACTGCTGTATTTCTGCACGTGGCGAACGCGAACCGTACACAGCAGGTACATGCAAGCAAGAGACAACATTTTGGGAAAAGTTACTCTACATTAGACTAAAAAACCTGTGGAAACTGTTAAGAAAATGTTGCTTTCCAAAAGATATCAAGTCCAAAATATCGATGTGGAACAGCATCAAGAGACTAACCTGATGGAAGAATTATTAGATGAAAATAATGTCAAACCAGACAGTTGCATCCAAAAGAAATACCTAATATCAATCAATCTTAGATCAGCCTAAATTAGAACTCAAGTAGCGGTCACTGCAAGTACAACCTTCTTAGTGGGTGCATTCTCTCTAATTTTTCACTAAAAAAAAGTGGCAGTAAAGAATTTGATTTTACGGGCTCTTCAATATCTTGGAGATTAAGCAAAACTTAACTGTGAAAAAGTAATCTGAATAAAGAAAATTATGTAACAATAAAACGAAACTGAAGTGCTATCTCAGGTTGAGATTACTCGGTTGCTAGTTAGTCATTGCCCAACACTAGGAAAGAGAATACAAATATCTATCAAATTTGGCAACAGAAAGTGTTTTCATGGCTCTGTTAAAACTTGAATTAGAAAGAAGTTGAACCAAAATCTGATCAGCCAAGCTATTTGAAACAAATCAACAGTTGCAATCCCTGGAGCTCCTACAACCCAGTTTCAAATAGGAAGAACGATTAGAAATGTGTAGCTCAAAAAGAATTTTTTTTTTAAGGTTTACCATTATTTCTTTGTCTAATCAATGAGAAATGACAATTTGTCACAAAAATCGGACAATGCACTGTAAAGTGGCATGTTGTTGCATCATGGGTGGAAATGGAAATTCTTAAACATCAAATTCAATAAACATTGACATCATTTTTTCATGCCACAAGGATCTAGGTATACAACCATTTTGCTTGACAAAAATGGATATCTATGCAACTGAGTTGTCGTACATCTGACTAGACGTTTTGAAAATGGCTATGAAAATATTAAATCGTTTCATAGAGAACACATTGCTCTACGATCTTCACTCATAACGGTTTACCAACATAACAACACACTTTACCATCAATACAGACCGAAACACCAAACTTTAGACCTCTGATCAATTTTCACAACTTTCATTTACCTGTGACTGTGATGAGCTTCGTGAGAAGATGCAACCGTAACCGTAAGTGTCTAGTGTCCAATCCGCATTGTTTCTTTGTTTGCCAGCATTTGTAAGCATTGTTGCCAGGTTTTAGCTTTAACGATGCTGCTCTCTTTTTATACATTGCTAATGCTAGATGGCAGCATTCCGTACTTTTTACCGTCTTCGCTAGATGGTGTGAAAAGTCGAGGATTCCCTTCTTTTTGTTAGCCCTCTCCATCATCATGTTAGTCCTAAGTTTAAGACTTTTTCAATAAATTTGTAAAATGAACTTTGTGACACGATGCGCGGTACAACAAAAAATAAAAATTACGCTTATTTATCCGGAATAAGAAAAGTTAAGGAAAGACAATGCTACTGAAATAAGGATACATACCTTTCGGCTACACTCAAAACCGATTGATCGTACGGCCTGACACTCGGGTCAGTCATCAAGAAGTTGATGTTGACTGTAAAGGGGCCAATTTAATGTACTTATGGAGCCAATGATATCTGCGGCAGTACATAAAAGCTGTACGGAACGGGAAAGCCATCAACTTCACATTTTCTATCTTCATAACATTAGAAAGAGGAGCACATAGCTCGACTTTTATGTTACTTTCTCGATTTTTTTTTCTGTGCTCTGTAAATATATGGCTCGAAACTTGAGAGGAATGAGGGGACGATAATCATCGCCGAGTGCACCACCCAGTCCCTTCTATCCTCTATACGACCGTTATATTAATAGCTTATACCCAGACGATTAGGGATAGCTATTTTATTTCTTTGTCGACAACAATCCGTTGAGCGCGGGCCGCTTCAGCAGTTGACGGTCGTTTGCAGTTGGTATTATGGATTCTTTTTCTGAAGTTGTTGTTATGATGCAGAGTTGACATTACTTTCGGTTGGAAACTGAAGGTTTCGGCTCATCGCCATTGACTTGGCGGACGAGAACGCAGCAGCTGCTGGCCAACTGTGCCGGTTTAGCCATTCGTCGGGTCGACTTTCGAGACCTTTACGTCTATACATGTCAACCTGGTCGCGTGATTCTTCTTTCTTCGATCCCATCACAATAAATATCTCATTCTGCGTAGACTCAAAAACTTTAAAAAGTCATTGTGTTCCAGCTGAATGGAGAAATAACGAGACAGTCTTCTCTTTTTTTCTTTTTTTAAAGGGAAACCTCATCCAATAGAAACAAAACAAGGAAGCCAAAGTTAAAAATAAAAATAACATGGAATGGGCAACAATGAAAGAAACGCCTATTCACGCACCGAGACTATTGCAGCTCGCACGAAAAAAAAAGACAAAAAACAAAACATTGGGCGGTCACGAGGAATAAAAGGTTGTAACAGCGAGACATAAAAAAAAAGGTTCGGGGGGAAAATAAAAGCACAGCGACACTGATGGGCGTTAATACCCGTTTTCTGTTTACTGCCGAACTGGCTTTTTTCTCACCAAATAAGCTTAAAGGCTATGTTTATTTTTCGTTCTGTGTGTTTGAACGAATGAGAAGCCCAGAAGAAAGTTTTTTTTTTTTTTTTTTTGGTAAAAGCGAGCTGGGATAATATAGTCAATAACCGTTTAAGCTTGAATTAACTTGTAGCATTTTTTTCCTCTATAATCCATGTGTTACATACTTGCAATGTTCCACATTAATTAGAATAGCTAAATAACGAAAAGGGAAAATTATATCGGAAACAGTTTTAGAATTTTCGAATTGATTTTACTTGAGTATTACAAATTGGATTCCGTTTATACAGACGAACTGAATAAGCGACCGATGATGTGATGAACAACAATACTAAATTCGAGCCGATTCAGGAATCCCGTGGATCGATTCGATTCTGTATCTGCGACAGTTCAGAAGTATTGTCTGTGGTGTGTCGGTTATTGTGACCGCCTGGGTGGGAGTGATACATCCGCGACAAGAGTTGTACTCTGCTCGGTCATTGGCCACGAAGGGAAAAACAAAATAATCTTAAAAAACTAACAACAACAAATAAAATAAAATAAATAAGGCGATAGTAAATTTCCTAGTTCTAACAATTTCTGCTCAGTTTCCGGATGAGCGTACAGTTGGGAGTTGGTGTACAGTTGACTGAGCCTTATCCAAACTGTGACCTTCATAATATCTTTATTATGATCGTGATATACTGTATCGTTCAGAATCCCGCACTCGCTTCTTCTTTTTCTTTCTTTTTTCATTGAGTTGCATAAAAAAACGGGAAGGTAAAAAGAAGTTTATCAGATACTTTTTTACAAGCAGCTACACAACAAGGGGGAATCCCGCCCCCAATCCCGCGTGTACATTACAGAAGCCATACTATAGATCTGTTGGAAGTGCGCCCTGCTGGAGAGTGTAGTAGAGCGAGGGAATGTGCGATTTTGGCACTGCGATGCGTCAACGTCGCAGCAGCAGATGGACTCGGCAAGATTCGTGGGGTGTCGCCTTGTAGCGGACACCAGTGGCACGTGATCCGCCGCGTTGGAACCCAATCCAGAAACTCGTCGGACTCAACTTTTTTTCCGATCCTTCCTGGAAATCCTCCATTCTTCTATTCCATTTCCTCTTCTCTTCTGTGCGCGGATGCCAGCACTGTTGAGCCGCGTCCTCATCTGAATAGCATCGCACAACGCCATAGTCGCATTTCAATCTGTCAAACAGGGCTGAGGACCTTATTTGGTCGTTTCGTGATTTGATCGACTTTCTCGACTTGCGACATTCAAAGACGTCATGACGTTCATTTCTTGACTGAGTTCCGCACTTCAAAAGAGGATGACAGGCGCTATTTTCTGAGACTTTCCATCCGTCCTATTCCTATGGGTACGTATTATACGTCTAGTACATATCCATTTTGTTGAAAACGTAACATAATAATAGATTGCTCTATTATACAGAACCAACAATGAGACGGAAAATAGCGTCCAACAACCAACGGAACACAGTGACAGGATCAAAAGAAATAAAAAAAGGGAACCGGTGCTTTAATACACAGTGCCAGGGAATGAAGTGAACTGCGTGTCCAGGACGAAAAGCTCCCAGCTGCGCGGCGTCCACTATCCACTAGTACACATATATCTAGCCTATAAATCTATATGGCTCTCGCGCGTCGACGGGGGGGTTGCGCTGCACATGCCAGCAGACACTACATGGACGTATGGCAAGAATGTCTATATCCACGCTGTGTTATACATGTGAAGACAGAGAGAAAAGGCGGATATATATATGGCGAAGTGGGAATCAGACCCGACCAGTCGGTTGTCAGCCGCGTCACGTCGTACGACACAGCGAAATTATTTATCCTTTCACTTTACGCGCAGTGCATTATTCACGTTTAGCACACAAACATCTGGGCGACATTATAAAGACACTTACACACTTCGACCTGATTTGAAGAGCAGAACGACTTCGTGTCGGCGGCCGTATGCAGCGGAAGTGATTTTGATGGAAACTGTTAAGTAACTTTTGACGATCAGAAAACGAAACAGTCTCCACTGGCAGAGAGGTAGGAATTGAAATGTAACGTTCGCCGTATGCTAATTGGTGATTTAGATGGACATCAAAAATTTATGGGACCGAAACACTTAAAAGTCGTTCCGCACTTAACCTTTGCTATAGCATGCTGACGACACACAACAAATGTGTAGGCGCTGCATAGGTGTAGGCTGTAGGCTAGATGTAGAAGGTTACAAAATCCCATCCTCGTTTTCAAACTTGCGAATGAGAGTTTAACGTCACAGTTTAACTGGGATGTGCAACGGAAGGCTGAATCGGGATGAAAAATAAATGTTCAAACACATATAGAACATATTGCGATTTTTAGTCATTCCTTTACCAATAAGTGTTTTTCTTCATTCGCTTTTGCCATCAGAAACCGTCAGATACGATCTGCTGACTTCATCGCCTACACGCGCTGGGGCTTTAGTGACTCTGGTCTATAATGTCATTAACTGCTGCATGCTGTGACTCTGCGAGTTGCTTGGCGAATAAGCGAGTGTTGTATAGCAATTTCGAGTACGTTGCTGCGACTTATTGTATATAGCCCAGTCCACATTCTGAATTTATTTTGACTCCTTTGACGCCGATCTGCTGCTGCTGATCCATTTAGCTCGCGTTCAATAAGCAATGGCGTCCGGGCCTTTCTCTTTTCTTCTTATTTCTGCTCCGAGTTGGGCCCACCAGTGGACCCAGACGACGGCAGCAATTTTCTCGTGAACCTGCTGGCCTGCTGGGGGGTCGGTCGGTGCCACCCACTTTCAGCAAGTTCGATTCCGCGTGACTTACGGTCTTTACCCAACAGACTGCAGACTGGCCCGTGTGGCCCCTACAACGGCAATAGGAGGACAACAACTGGCGAATCTTTTCAAGAAATCGATTTCTTCGACTCTTCCAATTTCGAGTGAGACGTGGACATTTGCTCCTTCGTGTAAAGGGAAAGAAAAAAACAGAAACAAAAAGTTGGTGTATAGGCGACGTTATTATGTACATGTCCGTTGACTGGTTGGCTGTTGTCGTCCCATTATTGCCATCGTGTTTGGAACGCCGAGAGCGCCACCAAGTCACGTTCCTCCGCTTTAATATGTTTTAGCTCCACAGTCCTAATATGAAACGCATGTCCGATGGTTTAGCATGACACCTTCCGTACTATACACGACACTATGGCAAACTTGACTGTTACTAATAAGAAATTGAGCTGAAGTTGAAGGACTTGGATTATAACGACGGAGCGAAAGAGGCGCAGCAAGTAGCAGCACGCAATGATCAATACAAGTTATTCCTCTCCTCTGCTGATTAGTTTAAAAAGTGTCTATAAGATTGCGGCTGTTTAGGCATCACGGTACGATTTCTTCTTTAATGAGGGATTCCAGCATTTTCTATGAACAAATTGGATCCAGAAATGAGATCAAGAATAAAACGTGGGGCCGTGGTCGATTTAGGCATTCAGTCCAGCACAGCGGTGTCTCCATATCGCCCGTTGAATACAAACGGGACGATGTGTTATATAACCATCTGTGCTGAATGCCTCTGTTTCTTTCTCTTGAAATGCTTGAAATGGGTTACTGTAAATCGTCAGGCGCCCTGTCATCCATTTCAATACATTAAAGTCCTTTATTTACGATCCCCCTTCTTTTTCTTTCTCGTCGACTATTCCGTTCCTCCGGCTCCTTTTTTTCTTTTCCCGGGCTGGGTCGTTTGAATAAATTGGAACAAAATTGTTGGTCCTGTTGGAACCAGCAGCAGAGGCTCATTCTCCTCTATTGGCGCTAACCATAGAGTCCACTATATGCGCATAATATCTGTCGAGGAACTTGGGTAGTCCACGGTGCCGGACATCTGCATGGCAACCCACACAAAAGGGTGGCCGTCATTATCGTCACCGGGTTTGCCTCCCTCGTCTTCGCCTTGTGTCTCCCGTGTTGGCTAACAGTTTCAAGTTCATGGGCGGGTGTAGCGGGAGCCACGAGCGTGAGCGTTTCCACTCTCTTACTTTATTTCCGACTATCTGCCACACTCTTTACGGGCGAGAAGAAATGGAAGGGGCGACACATCCCATCGAGTTAAGCAACGCGCTAAATGAGTGTCCGCACTTGGAAGAAAACGAGCGACAGTTACTGAAACGCAGAGAATAATAAACCGTAGTAAACGAAGAAGAGGATGACAAGTTAAGCGTTGCAAATTCGGACATGTCTTCTGCGTCCATTAAACATTCAAACAACATTTGTTATTTTAGGAGAAGGAGGGGACGACGACAGACAGCGCGACATCGTTCGATTAGCGAAAATGATGACGGGCAAAAGTATCAATCTGCATCAAATTATGGGACAAAACAGCTGGTAACTAATATGATTATTCCCGACGAAGATATTTGATCCAAGTCATTGGAAAGCGGAAAATAGCGTGAACTTATTCTGTCCAACTTTTCATGGCAATAACGTCCTGAGAAAAGAGCTGGACTGCATCTACAACAGGCACAAACTAAAATGGAACTGACAAACAACAATAAAACAGACAGCAGTGCTGGGAGAAAATTCCAATGACATGGCGAGCAAAGTCATGACATGATATAGAATCGTGTCCAAGTCCAAACGGCTAGTTGACATCGCAATTCGTGATCGTGATGATTCTGGGCTGATTATTGATGCAGTGGCATTCTATAATAAGAGGCCAAAGTTGGCAGCAGAAATTCCGTTTTCATTTCTCGCATGCTCCGTTTGACTCTGTGTGGAACCCAGTTCAAACGGCAATAACTTTTGACGTAATTTGGTGGAACACGGATGCGCTTTAGATCTGCCATTATTTGCAATTACCATTCAGCGTTAGCAAATAGCCAAATACCTTGGCGATGAACGGTATGGAACGGTACAGTACGGTATGTTGTGACGAATTGCAAGAGTTTTGGGAAGAATCTAATCCACCGACGACAGCGAACCTGAACTATTTTTAGTCTTTATAAATGAATACGAAAATAGTTATCGAATTGAGAATGAGTGCAGCAGCGACTTCATTAATCATTGTCTTTTCTTCCCTTTCTTTATATTTGCATTAGGCTGATATCCTCTTGCCTATATCCATTCAGCCGGCGGATTTCAGATCTGGGGTCAGATTCGTCCCAGTCTATAATCAATCATCTTCATCCTCTTATTGGTCTGTCACCGCAAGACAAGGAACTTCTACAACTGCTGCTGCAACTTTACCGCATAGACTCCCGTTTTCATCAACAATTGACTGACATCGATGATGGATCGACATGGACAAATACCAATGATTCTTGCCCATTTTGTCATGGCCGTCTTGGTCGCTGTTGTCGCCACCGAGGATGACGATTGTAAGTTCTTTGATAAACCCCCGTTCTCTGTCTATTGTTACAACGATGCGATGCGCTTATCATACGAATCGTTCGGATCCGGAATCTTTTATTCTCAGCTGAATGAGGTACTTGATTTTTTTTTTTTGGCCCAAGATTCAGCTGAGATTTTGTTTCTGACCTACAAACTTATTAGGGCTGAAATCGATTCAGTGCTGCTGGTTTCCCCGTCTTTATTCTTCACTTATTGGCGAAACTTGGCTAACGAGACGCTTCTAATAGCTAGTGAATGGCGATGTTAGCTTCTTTAATTAGTTACCATCGGCACATTTTAAAATCGCTTGCTCAAAATTTCGTTACTTTTCTATTCAGTATGAAGAGAACTACACTTACACAACCGTCCTGTCAGAATAGAAAAAGTGGTTTATGGAAGGCAATGGAAGGAATGGAAAAGGAGAGATAACTTTGTGCTCCTATGAATCGACAATGTTTTTACTATTTTGTTAAACTTCTTAGCAAGGTTAAAGCAGCAGCAGGTCTAACACCGTACTATGTTGTCACCGTACCGTACAATTTGCAACATTTGATGTGCAACATAAAGCCGCTTACAAATCCTAAATTGCGCCATAATTTTTTATTAGATTGAAAGTTATGTTAAAGATGTCTTTATCTTTTAAATTTATTATTTAAAATGTCTTTTACTTTTATCTAAATAAAATATGGCTACATTTTTAGTTCCGGGGCATCTGTTTTCATTATTATTTATAAATTATTCATCAGCAAATTACTTTCGCCCTCGGGATAACTGTCACATCACGTTTTAATTTTCTGTCAAATGAATTATTAGCTAATTGGAAATTTTATGATCGTTTGAGCTCATCGTTAAATGTTTGTGAGAAGTTCGTTTCATTCTTGTAATTTTGCCTTGATTCTGTTTTCTGAGATGCCTATAGAACAACCTTTGCTGAATGCCCGGCGAGTTCAGCAGCCTACATCCATTTTCTGAAACCTGTTTAATTGATTGAATAGGTGATGAAGGACATATTAATCTAAAAAGAAAGTGACGACGACGGCTACTAGTAGCCGACGACAATGAACGCCTTTTAAACACGGCATCACGATCAATAGGGCACGTAGAGCGCGTGAGATTTTCCCTATTTTTAATTTTAGAATAACAGGAGAGAGCAAGTAAAGAAAAAGGTGAGATAGATCTGGGAAATGAGAAGATGTCTGTGTTCAAGTTGGCAGGATAGAAAAGCCAGCGAAAGGCACGTACCAAGTAACAGTATAAGTATTGTGCTGCATCCTGGGTGGACCATAAAGGCACTGTGTTGTAGGAAAATGTCCTGTAGGGAAAAAATTACTTAAACGAAAGATTTCCGCGGATTGCTGTTGAGAGATAGCAAATTATGTCAATTTCAAGAACTCCATGTTTTGTTTTAAATTCTTCTCTATGAGGAAGAATGAAAACGAAAAAAAAAAAAAAAAAAAGATATGCAAGAGTGAACTGGTACGTTTCACTTTATTCATAACAAACAAAGAATTGGTTTCTTTCACTCTTGGTGCGTCTTATCAAATTCACTTTATGCTCTTCCTAGCAGGATTTTACTTTCGTTCGGGACACTTCTTTTTTGAAAAAAAAAACAAACAAAACAAGATTTTACGTTCCTTCATTAAAACTCACTACTTCAACGGAAATTCTGCAGGATCGCATGTCTGTTAGAACTGAAATGTGCAAACGGAGTGGATGGAGAAACTTTAGTTGACAAGTTTGTTTCTGTATAGGCCCTACTTCTATACCTTAACGAAACAAATTATTGATTAGAAGAAACTTAAGGCGTCTCTTTCCATTCATTGCCGATTAACCGTAAACTGATTAGGTTGAACTTTAAAAACAAATGAAAAAAAATTACATTTGATTTAAACTAAACTACCTAAATCAGACCTTAACTATTTAGTGGTTTATATAATGCGGACAGTTGTTCGGATTCCATTGACATGGGTTGAAATCAATACGTTTTCAGTAATCAAACTTTGGAGTAGGAATTTGTACCGGATTCTGTTCATAATGACATTTCTTACAAGCGAGACTTACTTTTATTAAGTGGCCGTGTTCATTATTAAATTGCGGTCTTCCGGCAATGAAACCAAATTTAAAGATATTAATTACGACATTGCCAATATTCAATGTGCCATATTTTTATTTATAGCAGTTAAATTGGAGAAGGTGTCGGTATTGAGCGGGAGGACAGCCGAATTGCCATGCGACATTACACCGCCAACTCTCGACTCCCTTTACCTCGTCCTGTGGTACAAAAACAACTCAGACTTTCCTATTTACAAGTAAGTCGAAATTCGTCGAAATTCTATCGCATAAATGAATAAACCACCTTTTTTAAGACTATGGCAAATAATGAAATTAAAGTTTTAATATTAAATGTGGTACGCAAAAATTAAATTAGGCCTATCTTATGTAATTGAGGAAGTAAAACATTGATGCATATAGGTACGACGCTCGGCGTTCGCGAGAGAGCTACCGGCAGCAAGAAACTCAACGCGACAACCACATGTTTTTGTTGCAGCAACAACAGCAGCACGGCCAAGAATCATCGGCCGGCCGAATTCATTTCCAATTCGACAGTCATCCCGCTCTTTTATTATTGAGCAATGTGGGCGATCCGGACGAGGGCGACTATCGATGCAGAGTTGACTTTGGTCGCTCACCAACGCGCAACGTTCTCGTACAGCTCACGGTTGTCGGTAAGTAGCACATATTGCTCCATTCTTCATTGATTTCTTATTCCTCTACTAAATTTTTTGTTCTCTGTGTGCGATTCGACGAACCCTGCCATCAGAATCTCCATTATGTATAAACAAGCCAAAACATGGGGGGGGGGGGGGGAATAATATTTACTGACAAAAAGAGAAATCGATGGAATTCCATCGGAGCTGACAAGAGTAGAAAATTTCACATTTGAATGTGTTTCCGTCTCTTGACGACCCAATTGTGTATAATGAAAAAAATCGAAACGTCAACTAGATTGTTTCCTATTGTTTCGTTATGACTCAGTGCCTCCGCAAAAAATCCGCATCATCGAAGACAACCGACAAGTCTCGTCCGTCATTGGTCCTTACGACGAAGGAGACCAACTCTCGCTCAACTGCATCGTGACTGGAGGTAATCCAGTTGGCTCCTTAATTGGATGTTTTCGGTAATTGGCGACCACTTATTGCTGAACTTGTTACTGTTTCGTTGAAAACAGGTCGACCACGTCCAGAGGTGAGCTGGTGGCTGAACGACAAATTAGTGGACCACACTTACATGGCCACGTCGGAGAATGTCGTCCAGAATATCCTAGTGTTCCCGCAACTGGAACGACATCATTTGCACGCCATTCTACGATGCCAGGCGTCCAACTATTTCGGTGTCCACAACAATACGCCGCCCTTTGCCGTTCAATCTTACGGGTACAAAAAGCAAAACCCGAAACACCAGCATTCTTCATCGTCTCATCATTCCAGACATGCACAGCACACGATTGTGTCCAGCGTTCAACTCGATCTCAACCGTAAGTGAAAACAGATCATTTCCTTTTTTAATTGAACTAGTCTAGCAATGACAAATTGACTACGACGGCCTGTGTGATGCAACAGTGCGAAACCTAAAATGCTTTGCATAAAGTATCGACTTCCGCAGTGATAAATCGACCGTAAAATTTGCCATCATGTATTTATTCGTTAAAAGCCAGGCCTTCAATAATCTTTAAATCTTTACGAGCTGATCGCCTTTTAGGCTGAAATTGCCCATTTTGATATTTCATTGGTATAAGAGTTAAAGGGGAATCGGCCGTGTGCCAGCGTGCGCAATTTGACTGTATGGGCGCTTTAGGTGTTTATGGAGGTTCAAAGTCAAATGCACTTGGTGCCGATGGGCAATGGAGAAACGAAAAGGATGTGAGGGTTTTCACTTGTTATGGCTTCTTTATTCTGGGATTAAACACACCATCAAGACATCAATACGGTGTACACGAGTGGAAGGGAAATGAGGAGCCCCGCGGGACTGCATGATATGGCTTTACGTTTCCCTATTGCACGGAGATCGACGTTTCTTATCCAAAAACGAGAAAAGAACATATTAGCAGATGCTTCAATACGTTTCAACAGAGTAGAGAATTTCTAAATGCTTAACCTAAATATGTGTAGTGTATTGGAATAAATACACCAAAATATTTGGCACGGGGTATTCTCTTTCGGGGTAATTTTCGCTGCATTATTGCGTCAATAGTTGAACGCTGTTCACTGCGCGTATATACAAAAGACAGAAACCTCTATAATATCCGCACAAGACATTTTGTTCCGTCCATATTTCCTATTTTTTAAGATGACGAACAATTACTTTTGAACTATAAAAATGGAAAACGACATTATAGTGAAGACGTTGAAAGCAACGAGAAATATCAATAGAGAGAGAGAGCGATGTGTTAAGAGTCTGATAGCTTTACGTCTTTCATTTTTTGACAGAGAGCGAAAAAGTGCAAATCCATCTCTCGCTGAAAGTGAAATCAGATTGGCCGCGATTAAAGAAAGAGTGCTGCTGTATTGTTCAAAGCTTTCAGCCAGAATCTAGTCTTCTGCGCGCAGCCATGTTATCTTTATTCTTTTAACAGGCAAACTTTCGTCTCAGCAGATTACAACTAGAAGCCCAGAATGGAGAGAAAGAGCAGCTGGAGATTGGAGTGTCCATTTGAGGGTCTGTGATATCATCAAACAAACTCGGATGTATAGACAATATGACTCCCGCAAAGGGCAACGAGAAAGAGAGTAGGAGATAAGTCATATTGACTCCGATAGAATCAGTGCGTTGGTCTAACCACTCTTGATGTTATTTCTGTGCCGTTGCCATCCACAATTGTTAATTCTTGTTGAGGCCGCTGCCACTCGAAGCGTAAAGGCTTAAGAGCTACAAAATGTGAAGAGAATCGGGGAAATTTTAAGATTTTGGGTGGATTTAGAAAAAGTCACTAGCTGCTGCTGCTGACCATAATATGATAAGAGAGAAACGCACTCAAAAGTTGAACATGAACGAACCGAGGATGGTCATTGGAGCCAATCGCATAAACGCGGGAGTAAAAATCTGGAATGCTAAAGCTAAAAATGGTGGAAGAAATGGTCAAACTTGAACAAATTATATGGAGAGTCGTTCCGTTGCCGGCAGAAATCCTTCGTGTTCTCGTTACTATCCCAAGACGGACCACAAAGGAGTATAGTGTAGACTTCTTTTGCTTTCATCTCAGGCCGAGAATAGACTGTTGACTTTTGGGTTGGGTTTATAGCTGCGATCGGTCGGACGTAAAAGGACCAGAAACCCTCAACTTTCGTCTTTGGCGGACTTTTTTTAGGATGTTTTGACTTTGATGATTCGAGACACAGCAGCAAACGCGGACAGAAAGAAAATAGGGCCGTTATGTCGACTGCGATTCAGCATCATGCAGTATTATTTGCAAGAATAATACTAACGTCTTTCAAAATCTCTGCGGAATTCACTTTTATTTCCTCCCCGTTCTAGCGAATTAGGCAAATATGAGAGTCGAGCGTTACACAACTTTTAGTTTTGTTTCGTAAGGCTTAGTTTTCAGAATTTTACCTCGTAGAAGTTCCTATTTTGTCAAGTTTCTATCCCTTAATATTTCTGAATTTCAACGAATTTAATAACAAAGGAAAATTCCCCCCACATTACCCAGGTCCAGATTGTATAAAATTAATTTCTATGTAGATACTGTATAGGTATTAAAAATATTCCAAAAAATCGCTGACAAAGACATTGAATTATTGAACTAGGAAGAGGAAGCCCATAACTCATAGCTTCGGATCCTTTGTTTTAGTCCCACCTTATTCCTACCCACCTAAGCTTTTTACTGTGACGAACGGTGCCGTCCGGTTTCATTAATTGATTCGTTGATAGATAACTAATAATCAGAAAACTTTTTATTTGCCATTAAATGATTCAGCTTCGAAATGCTGTTAAGAATGCAACAAGGAGGTGCTATTGCGGTGGCAGGTCCCTCTTAGGTCAAAAAATTGTCTTGTTGGACTATGATTAAAGTGATTAAAGTTCAAATATTTTCAAATGTGATGGTTTACCCACAGAAAAAGTTGTGAGGTTCAAAACAAAACAAGCCTGATCTGCAGTCGTTCGACAAATGAGATTTTTAGTGAACCCCCACTGTGAAAAAACAAAAATGAAGAGAGAAAACAGTTGCAGTCAACTCCCTAGCTCAGGAATAAACATAGTCTGTGACTACGTAACAATTTATAACCAACGCCTCCAAAAATTGCTAAAAAGGAAGAATAGAGATCGATTTTGTCCTACCTTTGTGCCTGGGAAATACAGCCAGGCATCTCTACAGTTGCTCCATCCATCCGCTGAAGAGTTAAATGACACCAGACGGGATAGGGTAAAAAGGGTGTCCTCGTGAATACACCCACATTCACATGGGCATACACAAGGGCATTTGAAGAAAGGGGAAACAGAGAGATCCATAGCTCAATGGACAATGCACGTGATTGCATTCCAATGCAATGGGATGCTTTTTATCTAAATGGAAATAGAAAATTGATTACGAAAAAATATTGACAGAAACAGCAAGTCAGGAAAAGTTGAAAATGAGTTGGGTAAAACCTAATTGTGGATAAATGGGATAATTTCAGGTTTACATGTTCTGCATTGATGCAAGTCATGCATCATTTAAATATCTAGTAGGTAACAGGTCAGTTAAAGTAAAGGAAATCATTAGGCCTACCCCATAAACGATGATCCTGAGATTGTTGCTGGTGACAGGTTACCAACACCTGCACAAGAAAAATTGCACATTGTTTGTGGTTATGTTGGCTGGCTCTGGGCTCAAATCTGCAAAAAAAGAGAATGGTTACATAGTACAACAAACTGTCATGCATCGACAGGGCAATCACATGATAAATGCTAGCAGTCAGGATTTAACATTACACAAATTTAGGACAGTTTTAACTCTTCCATAGTTCCCACAATCATTCTAGTTGTATTCTTAGTTATAATTACCCGATAAACAGCATGGAGTATGACGGTTATTTAAAAAAACAAATAATTCTATAACAATATTGAATTTTGTCTCTGACTTTCTGACGAAAGCAGACGACACTTGTCCAAGTTTCTGCGTCTAATTTTCTTCTAATCAGCATGCTTACGATATCGATAGAAAGTAAAAATGATAAAAAATCAAACTCTCCTTTAAAATTCGAACCGAGCCTTCTTTAAAAAAAAATATATAATTTTATTTGATAATTTTTCTTTTATTTTATTTTAATAATAAAGACAATATTGTGGTAGAGTTAATGACTACAAATTTAACGTTTAATTCACACTTCCAGTTCGGCCGTTGTGGGTGTTGATCAACGGCGCGGAAAAGTCACTATCGGTCGGCAAATCCTACACGTTCGAATGTATCACTGGCGGATCTCGTCCCTCCGTCAACGTTCGCTGGTATCTTCACTCCACCCAGCAGCCATCCAAGGAGCGGGTAATTTACAGACATTCCCCTAGACATCCCCAGTAAATAAGACTTGTCTCATCCATACGCAACAATGCACAACTGTATTATGGACAAAAACACGAAATGCTCCCTGATTACAGAGTTATCCGAGCGGCCTTTTCAGATAACTCTGCTCGACGAAAGCATTTTCTTTCAAAATCAATTAAATGAAAGACATCAAATTTCTTTAATTCGCGTATCTTTTTTTTTTTTGCGGACATCTAATTGACACGAAGGTAACGATGGACGGTAGCAACACGACAAGCATCTTGAATCTGATGCCTACGCCCAAGGACCATGATGCTGAACTGATCTGCTTGGCCGTCAATCCAGTTTTGCCTGTCGGAAACGCCAGCATCGGCAATAATGGGACCATTTCGTCCGTCGAGACCAGGCGAAGGCTCATCGTACACTGTAAGACAATTATTTCATTTCACTTTAGCCTCACGCAATCCATTTTAAACTCAACTTGACGCTGGCAGCCTGGCTGTATCAACTGTAATCGAATTGCCAATTTAGGAGATCGACATTGATTTTAATGTTGCTTCGTCGAAACGCCCCTAAGGTTTAACTGCATTACCGTCAGCAATCTCCTTAGATGTGAAAACTTTTAATTTCAAGATGAATAGGTAATATAGCGAACAACCAACTCTGCCATGTCCTTGAAAAATCGATAGATAAAAAGCTTTTGCTTTTGTTGCCTCCTTTCCTTTGCGTTCTTGCCAAACTTGCTAATTCTGAAGTTTTCAGCGCTAGTTCACAATCTACTTCGTCAACTGTTGTGTAACAACAAATAAAAGAAAATGGCAAGACTGAGAAAACACAGCATAAATAGAAAAATGGGGCCTTTATACAGTTCCGACTGTTTTTCATGAATTCAATTAAGATGTCGCCGTCGCTGAACTGGATAGGAAAAATGAATGTGCTGTTCGTCGTCTACCAGAAAGCTAAATTCTGCAATTGATGCGTTTAGCTTTAAAAAAAAACAAACAAACAATGAACATATATTTTTTTTCCTTTTCCTTTTCACTAGATAATTTCTTCTTTCACGTCCCACTTTCATTTCTCACCTGCTGAGTGCATGGAGCGTTCGCTAACACTGGCACGTCCTAATGGGCAATGTGCATGTATGTTTGTTCAATGTAGCAAGGAAAAACAAATCTTCTTTTTGTTCCACTTCATCTTTTGTCGATATTTGGAAATTAAATTACTGGTTCACATGTTATACATGAGTGTGGAAAAAGCACCAGTCGATCACAATCTGAAATGTTAGGTTCGCTGATTTTAAATTCGCCTAATAAGAAAGTCTGCGTGAGAACGTAACGAGGGGGCGCGTGGGGGTTCAATTACTACTACCCGTCTGATATGAGTCTCCTGCTGATATCTCCGATCTTTCTTTCTCCTTTAATGACATTTGTAATAAAGGCGACAAAGGACGACATTCTCGCAAGATCCGTTCCCTGATGTAGGTGGTATTGATGTTGCTACATTATCCATCTCAGCCTTTACGTGGGTAATGCGCGTGTGATTGGCTCTCCAGCCACGCGCTCCAGCACGGCTCTCTTCAAGTATTCCATGCATATACATGATATTACGCCTTTACGGCCGACGCCTTTTGCCACCGACGCCTTGTCTTGCACACACATCGCACTTTAATTGGATAAATTGATCTCAAAATTTTGTCAGCGAGCTTTTTTTTTTTATATGGAGAGGCGTGATACGCACTATCCCGAATATTTCATTACCTACTCCCTACCTGCTGGGTAGGGAATTCAATTAATCTTTTATTTTAAGATTTAAAATGCTCAAGTGGAACTTATAGCTGCATTTCCTTTTTTCGTGTAATACAGTTCCTCCGACAGCAGAATTGGAACTGGGTCGCAATCTGAAACCGGACTTGATTGTTGAAGGCAATGACGTCTACTTTGAATGCCGCGTCAGCTCCAATCCACTAGCTCAACGTTTTGTATGGACTCATGAGGTTGAATGGGCTATAATAATCACCTAGAATTTTAATTCGTATAAAAAACTACTTTTAAAATTATTATTCCCTACACTAAGAGGACTTCAAACGTAGACTAACTTTTTAATCTTAACATTCTTTCATCAGGGACAGACCATACGGGAAAACGCAGCTGCTGGGGTTATCATTGTGGAACAAAGTTTGGTTATCCGGGGAGTCTCTCGCTCTCATTCCGGTCGTTATTCCTGCACAGCGGTGAACACCGAAGGCAGTGGAGTCAGCAACACCGTCCAACTTCGCGTCATGTGTAAGTGGCAAATTGAAAATTGCTTTTTTTTAATTATTTTATTTTATTTTTTTAAATCATGGAACATGACGTGTCCTTGTCCATTTATCTTTGTGCGTGTCCAGTCCAGCCGGTCTGTCGTCCAGGTCAGAAAATCTTGTACGGAGTGGCCAAACATGAAATGGTCGTCGTCCAGTGCCAAACAGACGCCATTCCACCGGTATAATATGAAAGCTCCTTGTATCAATATGCATTTGCATTAAAATGATGAAAGTAAATGAAAATTAATTAAAATGGACAGGCCCATTCGCACCGGTGGGCGTTTAATACCTCCCTGTCAGACGTCGTCGAGTTACAGGACAATCAAATGTTTCAAACGACCAGCCTTATTGAAGTAAGTATAACTGGACAAGTAATGAATTCTCGCTCATGACTTGATATGTGCTTTCGAGATATTTTCGTGTCATTTGCTCTGCATCAATAGATGAGAATAATAAGACGTGAAAACACCAAATAATATTAAACGAATTTCACGAACGACAGGAAGGTGCAGAGGCGGACGGGACGAGCGTCATTTCCTACTCGCCGCAATCCGATCGCGATTACGGCAGCCTCATCTGCTGGGCGCGCAACGTGATTGGCGAGCAACGGGAGCCTTGCGTCTATCGCATTTTCCTCGGAGGTGCAGCCCAAATAATTCCAGCCTGAAATAATATCAAGATATAGGGAAATACATTACGTTCTGTTGTGTTGCAGTGCGTCCGGATCCACCGAGCAATTGTTCGGTGTTGAATCAAACGGCTGAGGCGGTGGAAGTTTGGTGCCGGCCGGGATTCGACGGTGGTCACCCGCAACTGTTTCAATTCGAAATCTTCGATACGCAGTCGGCCGTTCTCCTTTACAACAAATCCGGACGGTATCCGCATTTGCGCGTCGGCAACCTCGAATCCGGAATCAAGCTCTTCATTCAAGTTTCGGCATTCAATCAACGGGGTAGGTCACCACTTGTCCCTTTGGAGGCATACACCATCAAAATCGCTGACAAACAAACAGGTAAGAAGCCAATAAGGAGGAACTATAACATGCAATCTTTGCAATTCGTATAGCATTTGAACAATCTAAAAAAAAAAAAAACGATATAAGGTATCGAAGTTAGGCTTTTCTCTTTTTCGTTTACGGTTCGTAATGTATTCAAGTAGTTAGACTGCTGAAACACACACACCCACACAAAAAAAAAAAAACTTGAAAGTTTACTCTGTGTACTGCAGCTCACAAAGTATTATTATTGACAAAGTCAGATTTGAAGAGTCTCAAATTGAGTTCGCCAACTTTTCTGTTGGGCTGTGTTATATCACAAGTTTAAACGCAGTATTGCATAATTTTTGATCGTTTGTGGTACCCAAGTGCCTTATAAAAACATGAGCTTCGGAGACCATCAACAGAGAACGAAATCCACTTTGATGGCTCTTCCTGTATAAAAGTTCTGACCCTATAGATCTCAGCATCGTCTCGAATAGTGCAGAAGCTTTTTCTTAGATTTCCCATGTGGCGATCAATGTTTGCTCATTAAATGGTCTGTTTCATCCCCTCAAGCTTAATGTCTTCTCTTCTGTTTATCGCTAGTTCATTAATCATCTCTCATTCTTCTGTTTATTTTTAGTCATAATGGAGACGACAGATTGGGCTTCTATTTTGGGTATTACTGGTGGCATCTCCGCTGCGATCCTTATTGTGTACTTTGCCATTGCTGTAACGTACAGGTCCCACCGTCAAAGTCAAGATGGCCATCATCCAAATAAAACCGACAACAGGTTATCTAATCTGAAAATAACAACGAATCCCGTCGATCAGCACAACAACGACGATCCCGATATCATCATTAATAGTAATTCTGGTAAGTCAGGCTTTTATATAATAAGGAATAAGATAAGAAACTTCTGATGTATTGCTATATTTCGGTTTCGTCAATTAGTGCAGGAACAGCGGAGTCGCATCTCAACGACTCCAATCGAACAGGTAAATTGCAAAATTTAGGGTTTCTTTCATTCAGTCGAAATGCGGCTACATTTTTAATTGCACATCTGTTATAGAAAACTGAAGAAACTGATAGGAACAACCCATATGAATATAATTCCATAACTACACGAAATTATCGCAGCCATTGCGATGTTGAGAAACCTTTCGACTCGGATCGCGATATGCCAGTCTCGGTTGTCCGTCGGTCGCATCAACGGCCAAAATTATCGTCCGAGTGAGTGTAGTACATTGGAGGAGATCTCCGTTCAAGCGCCTCATCGACAGAAATTCAACCGTCGTTTCACAATTGTGGATGGCGGACACATTTTTTCTCGGTAAAATTCTAAATCCCAACTCCATTAAGAAGCGCAAATAATTCATTCGAAATTTATACCCCTATAGCCAAACTCAAATCAGCGAGCTGTAGCGATGGGTCGGCGCGAAGAGAGGAGCATCACATGCGCACTACCTCAACCACGGGCGATATTTGAATAAACACCTTTACGGATGTTATCAATATTCCAAATCTGGCAAATCATTTAGTTGGATCGGTTTTCGTATTGGACGCGGAATGGACTACGTGACGTTACGTGACGCTCCATCTCATCCGATATGCAGAAATAATTCGCTCGTCGGTTGACACTGTATATTTCCTGTATCTCATTCGGTCACGAAAAGGTTTGATTAACTTTGACTATAATGACAAACTTTTGTGTTTTAACTATAAAGTATTTTGTATGTCTTTTTTTTTAAGATGTCGCTAAATTCTAGCATCAGTCATTGCCAGATCGGGAGAAGATAATGTTGTCGACGACGTGTGCCGGCCCCGAAATTGTGCCTTTTGAAACATAACTCTCCGAGTGATACAATTTAAAGATGAATCAAGGGCAATCAGCAGTATTCCCAACTTATTGCTCCTTCTTTAAATGAGCTTGAATGTCTGCTGCGTCAATTCAACACTTTGCTTTCAATGTTCAATGTCCATACACAAAAAGAAACTATTTTGAGGCGAATTGCTCAATACGAATCCGTAATTCGCGCGTGATTAATTTGACAAATGCTTTGAATTCTAACTAATTTTATGAGTGATGAAGCTGAATGGAGAATGGAAACTTACATCATACACACCGGAAAAGAAGTCTGAGGCAATTTGAGTCCTATAGAGAAACATTAAATATTTAAAAGCTAGACAGCAGCGCGGGGCTGATGATTAGGATTAGGCTAATGATTTCCGCATCCAGCTGAAACCCTATCCACTTGAATAATGAATATGCTGCGCTATATGGGATTGTTTTCATCTAGTTATCTGACAGGAGGTACATGTTTTGTGACTATACCGGAGTTCACCTAATCTCCAGACCTTCCCTGCACGACACCGAGCATGCATATAGTCCCGACCGTAAATAGCCGCGTAATTCAACTCAGTCGGCAGCGTGTGCACTCTGTATATGTAGGCTATTGAAATATGGACACGCATCAAATTCCACAATGTGCCATAGGTTATCTACGGTACGTTTAGTGTCCATAATACGCTGTAGGCCATATAAGCTACACTCTGGTGCCCATATCTTCTATCATCTAGCACGACACACTACCGGAGTTCAGTGCAGCAGCTATTCTATAGTAGACTATATGCCATATAATCCAGTTCTTTTCCATTTCTTTTTCTCTTCACATTTCCCGTATGTGCTGCCCTGCGCTTTGTTATGGCTTCGCGTATAAAAAGAATGCGCGTGGCGCCATGATATATACTGACTCCTCTATATTATATGATGGTCGCTGATGGCCAATAATGGCTTATCAAAAGCGATTTAACGAACCTATTACATACAGCATGTACGGCGGACTATGATGGCCTGCTGTGTAGACGTTGATGAAACACAACAATCTAAGGAAGGGGTCAGATCCCGATCGCCAGCAGTGCGTACATATTATATAGGCTCTTTTGTTATATTGTAGTAGTTATGATGCAGCCAACGTTTTTTTTTATTTTTTTTGTATTTTTTAGGTCGAAGGGAACAGTCGACGCTGTCGTACATTGTCGTCTCTTTTGCCATTCACTTTGTGTATACTATATGGCACAGAGCAGCTGTTTGCCAACTGGTTGGAAAAGGGCAAATTCGTGGCGTCGTCAACTGAGTCGCGTGATTTTTCTTTCGACGACCGTGTCACCGACATATAAAGGCCTATTCTACAAACCTATCGATGTCGAAAAAAGGACATTGTGTCTCAACTCTAAACGGGACAACAAAAGGATCACAAGGCATTCTCCTCTCTCGGATTGGTTAAAAAGCAAAAATAGGGAAACCCGTACCAGACACAAAACAAAACACGGAAGACGACAAAGTCTAAAAGGGAATAAAAAGAAGCGGGAAAAAGAAATAACTCAAAAGGAAAATTCGGAAGAATGAAAGGAAACGCCTCTTTTTTGCTACGATCCTACTGTCTGCTCTCGAACGGCCGTAACACGAACGAAAGAAACAATAACAAAAGTCGCGAGTAATAAAAAGCTATATACGATAGCAGCAGGAGCAGCAGGATAGCCCATATAATACGCTTGATGGACGCGGATATAAATAGCTTCCATGTCACCCCATAAGCAGAAAAGTCTCTTATTTTCCCGTTATTTCGGCCAGACTTATTTTATTTTTATTTTTTGACTCTCTTTCGGAAAATAAGCTTATAAAACTTACATAATGGCGTGCGGAAGGGGAAGCATCAAGCATCAAAGGATGCCCGGTATAAATAAGACGAGGGCATAAACTTTTGGACTTTTGGACGACCCGTGCGGGTATAAGCAATAAGCGTATAATAGAAATCACTAAATTACGTTAATAGATGGGCCCAATTCAAATCATAGGGAGAGCGGGACTATAATACTTTTCCTGTTGGATCGGGATCCATTTTCTATGCGCGTGCCGCCGTTATTGGTCGTTGAAGGTCAGAGACCCTTCCTCCCGCTGCACTATGTTATTGACGAAATAATCAACCAACAATATGCTGGACGACAACAAAAACACAAGGGCATTAGCAGTTGTGATGCCAGCTATTTCCGCCCGTCATTAAAACCGGAAAATTCCACGGTGTAGATTTATTCCGGATTCCAGCGAGAATAGCGAGCAAGTGCTGATTCTTGGGCGTTGAATTTCGACTTGAAATGGTCCCAAAACGGATACCGGTGTAGGGCACCATACATCTACAGTGTGTACGTGACTCGTTGCACCTCAAACTGAATCGTGAAGTTCATCGAATTCCGATATAGACGACGGCGAAACTGCACAACCCAGCCCGCCTTTCTCATTTTCAAATCCATCGCTCGCTATACATACAACATACTCAGGACTGTGTTCATGCCGCTACCGACCCATAGTATACTACTACTACCATACCTGCTTCTATATTTCTCCGCTCATCTGGGCTCTCTCATTGTCGGTTGTGGCCATTGTTTTCGGAGAGAGACGAAGAACAACCTATATGTCATCAAAGCACCATGCAGCATGCATGTAAAACGAAGCACTATTATGTCGACGCATATGCACATCATCATGCCTGGCGACCTATGTAATTTAAAACATTGAAAGCAGATTGCCAACCATTTCAATTCACGCACAAAAAGACGACCCCTCATTTTCGTTTCTTCGTGATGTGAGTCTTATTGTCAATCTCATCGTCCGAAAAGCGAACACGGCATTCATTCGTCATCGACTGCATTTCATGAAATGACGTCGACTTCAAAAGGCTGGATATGCAATGCCCATATCCACAAACCAAAGACATGTGTATGTCTATCTCCTTCTTGACGAAGACGTATCATCATAAAAGATTGCTCTATTATTATTAAGAATTTAACAATCAGATGAGAGAATATACTGCTGGCAGAGCTGGCTTGTTCCAAGGCAACTCCCATACAGAATCAAACAAAATAATGCAGAACCTTTTCATATACGGACGGGGGATCGAACCGAGCTTACACTGGGTGTACATGCATTCTTAACGCTATGGCGGGTATAGTATATCCATTTCCAGGGCTCTTTAGACCATACGGAGCCACGCCGTTCAGCTTGCGCCGGATCTATAGGGTGGGGTGGGGGGAATCAAAATAACATGCCAAGCAGGAGGTGGTACACTACAGGAACAGAGGGTTTAAAAGGCGTGACGGGGGCTGGTCCCGATCAGTTGGCCGTCAACCGCCAGACGTCGTGCAGCAAAACTACATCACGTGTCCGCACTTTGCGCAGTGTAATAACTACAACCTTGTTTCTTTTTCAGAATGAATTGTGGGGTTTAGGATATCAACTTGAGTCGAAGAAGTGGGGCTGTTCGAAAAGAGAATCAGAATGGGAAGCTTTGAATGAGACAACATTCAAGGCAGAAGTCGATTAGTTGCTCGCAAAAAAATAGACTACAAGTTGAAGGCAGTTGGAAATGGACGCCAGCGGTGAGCTGAAAAGTTTTGGTGCTTGTACTCTGATAGAGGACTTTTCGATTTCCGATGATCGACTCACAAGTTTCAAACACGTTGCCGGCTTGTTGCTTCCTTACTAGCTCAGGTTTCGATTAGAGAGGTTCTCGGAAATTGAAAGCCACTATATACACATCGTCAAAAGTTCACTCGTAAGGTATGTACACACTCTGCTGCCTAATACAGTACTACAGCCTTTTAATAAATTCTCTCGGTCCTTATATCACTTTGCCTTTTCCTTATTCAACTCGGCCTTGATCATCGCTCTTAGTTTATACGAATAACTGATCTTTTCTGTTTCATTCCTCTTCTTTTTCGTCTTTCCGTGTCAACTAATATTCCCATCAGTGACTCGATCTGACAACATCGCCTACACGCGCTGGGGCTTTAGTGACTCTGGTCTAATGTCATTAACTGCTGCATGCTGTGACTCTGCGAGTTGCTTGGCGAATAAGCGAGTGCTGTATAGCAATTGCGAGTACGTTGCTGCGACTTATTATGTATAGCAGTCCAGCACATTCTGACTTTATTTTGACTCCTTTGACGCCGATCTGCTGCTGCTGATCCATTTAGCTCGCGTTCAATAAGCAATGGCGTCCGCGCCTTTCTCTTTTCTTCTTATTTCTGCTCTGAGTTGGGCCCACCAGTGGACCCAGACGACGGCAGCAATTTTCTCGTGAACCTGCTGGCCTGCTGGGGGGTCGGTCGGTGCCACCCACTTTCAGCAAGTTCGATTCCGCGTGACTTACGGTCTTTACACAACAGACTGCAGACTGGCCCGTGTGGCCCCTACAACGGCAATAGGAGAACAACAACTGGCGAATCTTTTCAAGAAATCGATTTCTTCGACTCTTCCAATTTCGAGTGCCGGCCGTGGACATTTGCTCCTTCGTGTAAAAGAAAAAACAGAATCAGAAACAAAAAAGTTGTTGTACAGGCGGCGTTATTATGTACATGTCCGTCGACTGGTTGGCTGTTGTCGCCCCATTATTGCCATCGTGTTTGGAACGCCGAGAGCGCCACCAAGTCACGTTCCTCCGCTTTAATATGTTTTAGCTCCACGGTCCTAAAATGTAACGCATGTCCGATGGTTTAGCATGACACCTTCCGTACTATACACGACACTATGGCAAACTTGACTGTTACTAATAAGAAATTGAGCTGAAGTTGAAGGACTTGGATTATAATGACGGAGCTAAAGAGGCACAGCAAGTAGCAGCACGCAATGATCAATACAAGTTATTCCTCTGCTGATTAGTTTAAAAAGTGTCTATAAGATTGCGGCTGTTTAGGCATCACGGTACGATTTCTTCTTTAATGAGGGATTCCAGCATTTTCTATGAACAAATTGGATCCAGAAATGAGATCAAGAATAACCCGCGGGGCCGTGGTCGATTTAGGCATTCAGTCCAGCACAGCGGTGTCTCCATATCGCCCGTTGAATACAAACGGGACGATGTGTTATATAACCATCTGTGCTGAATGCCTCTGTTTCTTTCTCTTGAAATGCTTGAAATGGGTTCCTGTAAATCGTCAGGGGTTATCCGCCGCCCTGTCATCTATTTCAATACATTAAAGTCCTTTATTTACGATCCACCTTTTTCTTCTTTCTCGTCGACTATTCCGTTCCTCCGGCTCCTTTTTTTCTTTTCCCGGACTGGGTCGTTTGAATAAATTGGAACAAAATTGTTGGTTCTGTTGGAACCAGCAGCAGAGGCTCATTCTCCTCGTCTATTGGCGTTAACCATAGAGTCCACTATATGCGCATAATATCTGTCGAGGAACTTGGGTAGTCCACGGTGCTGGACATCTGCATGGCAATCCACACAAAAGGGTGGCCGTCATTATCGTCACCGGGTTTGCCTCCCTCGTCTTCGCCTTGAGTCCCCCGTGTTGGCTAACAGCTTCAAGTTCATGGGCGGGTGTAGCGGGAGCCACGAGCGTGAGCGTTTCCACTCTCTTATTTTATTTCCGACTATCTGCCACACTCTTTACGGGCGAGAAGAAATGGAAGGGGCGACACATCCCATCGAGTTAAGCAACGCGCTAAATGAGTGTCCGCACTTGGAAGAAAACGAGCGACAGTTACTGAAACGCAGAGAATAATAAACCGTAGTAAACGAAGAAGAGGATGACAAGTTAAGCGTTGCAAATTCGGACATGTCTTCTGCGTCCATTAAACATTCAAACAACATTTGTTATTTTAGGAGAAGGAGGGAACGACGACAGACAGCGCGACATCGTTCGATTAGCGAAAATGATGACGGGCAAAAGTATCAATCTGCATCAAATTATGGGACAAAACAGCTGGTAACTAATATGATTATTTTCGACGAAGATATTTGATCCAAGTCATTGGAAAGCGGAAAATAGCGTGAACTTATTCTGTCCAACTTTTGATGGCAATAACATCCTGAGAAAAGAGCTGGACTGCATCTACAACAGGCACAAACTAAAATGGAACTGACAAACAACAATAAAACAGACAGCAGTGCTGGGAGCAAATTCCAATGACATGGCGAGCAAAGTCATGACATGATATAGAATCGTGTCCAAGTCCAAACGGCTAGTTGACATCGCAATTCGTGATCGTGATGATTCTGGGCTGATTATTGATTCACTGGCATTCTATAATAAGAGGCCAAAGTTGGCAGCAGAAATTCCGTTTTCATTTCTCGCATGCTCCGGCTGACTCTGTGTGGGACCCATGGAATTCAAATGGCAATAACTTTTGACGTAATTTGGAAGGAACACGGATGCGCTTTAGATCTGCCATTATTTGCAATTACCATTCAGCGTTAGCAAATAGCCAAATACCTTGGCGATGAACGGTATGGAACGGTACAGTACGGTATGTTGTGACGAATTGCAAGAGTTTTGGGAAAAATCTAATCCACCGACGACAGCGGACCTGAACTATTTTTAGTCTTTGTAAATGAATACGAAAATAGTTATCGAATTGAGAATGAGTGCAGCAGCGACTTCATTAATCATTGTCTTTTCTTCCCTTTCTTTATATTTGCATTAGGCTGATATCCTCTTGCCTAATATCCATTCAGCCGGCGGATTTCAGATCTGGGGTCAGATTCGTCCCAGTCTATAATCAATCATCATCATCCTCTTATTGGTCTGTCACCGCAAGACAAGGAACTTCTACAACTGCTGCTGCAACTTTACCGCATAGACTCCCGTTTTCATCAACAATTGACTGACATCGATGATGGATCGACATGGACAAAGATCAATGATTCTTGCCCAGTTTGTCATGGCCGTCCTGGTCGCTGTTGTCGCCACCGAGGATGACGATTGTAAGTTCTTTGATAAACCCCCGTTCTCTGTCTATTGTTACAACGATGCGATGCGCTTATCATACGAATCGTTCGGATCCGGAAGCTTTTATTCTCAGCTGAATGAGGCTCTTGATTTTTTGGGCCCAAGATTCAGCTGAGATTTTGTATCTGGCCTACAAACTTAGAACTGGGCGCGATACAGTACTGCTGCTTACACTGTCTTTATTCTTCATTTCTTGACGAAACTTGGCTAATGAGCCGTTTCTAATAGACGGTGACGTTGGTTCCTCTAATTAGTAGCCATCGGCACTTTTTCAAGTCGTTTGCTCAGAATTAGAATACTTATATTCAGTAGACGAAGAGGAGATCTAAATCTACCCACATCATCGTCCTATCAGAAAAAAGATTTTAGTACAAAGAGCAAATGGAAAAGAAGCCGTTGAATAGAAAAGAGAGAGATAACGATCTTCGTTACTTTGGACGCCGGGCTGTGTTTTTACATTTTTGCTAAACTTCTATTCGTTGGAATAAGAGTTTCTGATGCATAGTTCTAAAACCGTATAGTGTGTTGCAACAAGACCAGTGCTACAGCAGCAGCAGCATAGACCATGCTACCGCTCCTCCACCCTTGCGCCATAATTTTTTATTGGACTAAATAATTGTAAGGAATATTTTAGTTACGGGAGCATCTGTTTTCATTACTATTTATTAATTGTGCATCTCATCAGCTAATGTCTGTCACCCTCGGGATAACTGTCACCTTTCTAATTTTCTGTCAATGGAATTATTATCTAATTAGAAATTTTCTGATCGTTTGAGCTCATCGTTAAACGTTTCTGCCAAGTCCGTTTCATTCTTGTTATTAAGCCTTAATTCTGAGATGCCTAGAACATAACCTTTGAATGTCTGATGAGTTCAGCCAGCACTACTTCCCATTTTCTGAAACCTGATTTATTGATTGAATAGGTGATGAGTGATGACGCATTTTTCAACACTCACTGACAACCACTCACAGCGGACATATAATATGAGAAGAAAGTGACAACGACGGCTACTATAGGAGCTGACGACAATGGACGCCTTTTAAACACGGCATCACGATCAATAGGGCACGTAGAGCGCGTGATGTTTTCCTTATATTTTCACTTTAGATTATAACAGGAGATCTAGCGCTAAAGTAAAGAAAAAGACGAGATAAATCCGGGAAATGAGTAGAGTTCTGTGTTCAAGTTGGCAGGACAGAAAAGCCAGCGAAAGGCACGTACCAAGTACCAGTATAAATATTGTGCTGTATCCTGGGTGGACCATGGAGACACTGTGCTGTAGGAAAATGTCCTGTAGGGATAAAATCACTTAAACGAAAGATTTCCGCGGATTGCTGTTGAGAGATAGCAAATTATGTCAATTTCGGCGACTCCATGTTTTATTGTTTCTAATTTTTTCTCTTTGAGGAAGAATGGAAACAGAAATAAGATCAGTGTAGAGTGAACTAGTACGTGGTCGTTTCATTCATAACAAAAAAGAGTCGTTTGGTAACCCGGTACTATCTTATTTCATTGGTGCGCTTCTTATCAAATCCAATTTAAGCGCTTGTCTTAATGAAAACAAGTGGGGAGTGATTTCAAGACACTTCTTGAACAAAACAAAAATTTTTATGTTCCTTCATTAAGAGACTCTCTACTTCAACGGAAATGCTGCTGCTGGTTCACCGTGTTTCTCAGAACTAATGTGCTGTAAATGTGACAAATTGGTAAACTGATCAAACTGATTTATTTTCTGAAAATTTCAGTCCCAATTCTCCTTCTATTTTTTATTGACTCTAAACTGTTGAGATAGTTTACACAATGATGCGGACGACAGTTGTTATTCAGATTCCATAGTCAGCGCGATTTGGTTTGCAATCAATACGTTTCCAGTAATCAAACCTCGGGGTTAGGAATTTGTACCGGATTCTTTTCATAATGACATTCCAATATAGTTCTTCTTGATATTCTTTTATAATAGATATTGCATGGATGATGGTTCCCATAATTGTCATCCTTATTTTCATCCCATTATTTCCCTCGAGACTACTTTCATTCTCTTCACCTTCTTTCCTCATCACCGTCTCTCATTAAGCCGAATAGTTGTCTATTGATATTGAACGATGTGCTGCGCTATCTCGTCAACCCTGTCACACTGTTTCTGGCTGGCCCGCGATAATACAGAGAGCGTACGTAGTATAGTAGTAGTTTATGTGCGTGTGTATTACGAACAGACATTATATCACTGATGGATGCCAGTGCTGAGACAATTTATGTCGTAAAGCGAATTGAGCTCTTGGCAACGAGAAAACAATAGTTGAAAAGAAAATCGATAAGGCGCACGTTCAAGGGTATGTTGCGCTGCAAATAAAATAAATAATAAAAATAAATAATTCCAAGAAATATATGCAGTTGCGGTAGGGTGCATTAACAAAATCTCTGCTTATGAATATTTGTTCGCACCGTAAGAGAAAAATATGGGACGTGAATAAGTTTGTCTTTTATTTTTAGAATGCCACTGTTAAAAATGTTGGCTTTTACATTATCCGTGTCTGTGAAAGATTTAGCCTGAATGCTATATTTGTTTATGGTAGTGAATGAAGTTTTTCGTTCCAAGTTTCGTTCCAAATGCCTTTTCGTGGTATAGTGGAAAGCCGGAAGACTGCTTTACATTTCCACTCCGCATAGAAGAGCAGATTATTAATTTGTATTGCTCTCCATCTCACCTCGGTTCTGTGTATTTATGTCAGTCGCATCCATAAACGGAGCAGACTATACATAGTCATCACTATAGCTGACAACACATTATCCGATTAATCCGAATGATCCATCTGATGATATGGTGACGAGCGCAGGATGACTGCAATTACGAAATGATTTCTCCTCTACGTCAGAAGCTTCTCCAGATCATAATGATTCAGTCATTAGCGAGCTAGCGAACCTTCATATACGCTAGGATGTGAATTATACATACGGTTCCATCCTACTGGTCGATTCGGTTGTCTTGTTTGTGACGACGCAAACATGACGAGTTCTTTATAAGGCGAGGTAAATACACTTCGTACACTGCTCGTCTATGTATACAAAGTATACATGTACTCTGCACAAGAAGCTGAGAGACTTCATTATAACGTGCAACTTGAATCTTGCTATAGGATAACCATAGGCTATATATATTGTGTCATTGGTTTGGGACACTCACTGGCTCTTGCCTCTTGGCAATCTATTGCCAAGTTTGTCCATGTACTCTTCGACTTATTGTCAATCGGTGGCGGGCAAACTTGTTTTGAAGTGCTTCGCCAAACTTCTTTGGTAATCCGAAAGTGTGCGCGATGTTCTGCGCTCTTTCGAATTAATCAAAGGCGATTCAGCCCCAAAGCAAATCAATAGCGACAACAACACAAATCGACAAAAGACGTGCTCCCGTTACCTTGGAGACGGCGGGCCTACTATATTCCTCTTGAGAATTTACTGACAATTTGGACGAATTGCTCGACCCTATCGCACAGACGACATCGGGAGGAAACATGTTGTCTTCTATTCAATTATTTAACAATAAATAACAGACCCGTCGTCCTCCTCCTAGAAAGATGAAAATTTATACATGTAGGCTAGAGTGGGAGAGATGTAGCGGACGTGCGTGATGATAACGACGCCATCATGCGTCTTGTCCGCGCTCCTAGTTTTGGTGATTCTTCCATCTCTCTTGTTTTGTGACATCCAATCATATTGTGTGTGTGTGTGTGCGCCGCGGGATATTGTCATCCATAAAAAGGACAAGACCACGGGATGGAAAACAGAAATAACGGCGACGGTCCAGGCTGGCTGGATGTTTGGGAAAGCGGACAGCTGGTTGACTGATGGTGTTCGTCCGTTTTTCTTGTGCAGAAATACACCAGGAATCGCACGAAACCACTGGGGTGGGGGGGGGGGGTGAATAAAAACGTCTACCGCATATAAAATAAGCCTGCCAATATACATTGTGCGGTGGGTGACATATTCCACAAAATGCCCCGTGTGTGGGACACTGCATGACGTAAAAGAAAACAACGAAAATGCTTGGCCATGTGCAGTTCTAGCTTTTTTTCTTTTTCCTCTATGTTGTACGTACACTAACGTTAAAGGTTTCCTTTTTTTCATGGCTTCTGTGTCGAGTAAAATACCGGCGAACAAACGAATACAATCATCAAAGAAACAAAGAGGGCATTCGCAATCATAAATCATTTGTAGCAGATTTTAAAAAGGGGTGAAAAGGATCTGCTAGGAATTTCCGACTGCGTTTACAGAAGGAGAGAGTAGATTAAATGTAATTTTACTGACACTGAATAATGTGAATCGTGCGTCTTTTTATGTGAATGAAGAATGACGGCTTCATCGCATAGTAATATACGTATATATGTTTTCATTTATGGGGATCACAATAGAAGTGACACATACAAACGCGTCGTCATGACGTCATCAAAAGGGCGACGGAGGGATGGTATCCGGTATCTGATGGAAGGGTGCTCATGCTTAATATGCTTTTTCATATCAAGGATGAAAGGAAGGCAGAAAAACACCCACGTCATCTTCTTTTTTTTATTTCGCTCCTTTTACTACGAATTTTAACATATTCACACCCAAAAGTATTTATATTTCACATTTTGAAGAGCGATATTCCGTTATACCGAGCAATCCAACGCTTACCAAATCAAATGAAAGTCTATAAAAAAAAACAGATTATGCAGTTCGAAAGGAGCAATGATTGCCAATATTCAATATGCCATATTTTTATTTGTAGCAGTTAAACTGGAGAAGGTGTCGGTATTGAGCGGGAGGACAGCCGAATTGCCGTGCGACATTACACCGCCAACTCTCGACTCCCTTTACCTCGTCCTGTGGTACAAAAACAACTCAGACTTTCCTATTTACAAGTAAGTCGAAATTCTATCGCATAAATGAATAAACCTACTTTTTTAAGACTATGGCAAATAATGAAATGAAAGTTTTAATATTAAATGTGGTACGCAAAAATTAAATTAGGCCTATCTTATGTAATTGAGGAAGTAAAACATTGATGCATATAGGTACGACGCTCGGCGTTCGCGAGAGAGCTACCGGCAGCAAGAAACTCAACGCGACAACCAGATGTTTTTGTTGCAGCAACAACAGCAGCACGGCCAAGAATCATCGGCCGGCCGAATTCATTTCCAATTCGACAGTCATCCCGCTCTTTTATTATTGAGCAATGTGGGCGATCCTGACGAGGGCGACTATCGATGCAGAGTTGACTTTGGTCGCTCACCAACGCGCAACGTTCTCGTTCAGCTCACGGTTGTCGGTAAGCAGCACATATTGCTCCATTCTTTATTGATTTCTTATTCCTCTACTAAATTTTTTGTTCTCTGTGTGCGATTCGACGAACCCTGCCATCAGAATCTCAATTATGTATAAACAAGCCAAAACATGGGGGGGGGGAATATTATTTACTGACAAAAAGAGAAATCGATGGAATTCCATCGGAGCTGACAAGAGTAGAAAATTTCACATTTGAATGTGTTTCCGTCTCTTGACGACCCAATTGTGTATAATGAAAAAAATCGAAATGTCAACTAGATTGTTTCCTATTGTTTCGTTATGACTCAGTGCCTCCGCAAAAAATCCGCATCATCGAAGACAACCGACAAGTCTCGTCCGTCATTGGTCCTTACGACGAAGGAGACCAACTCTCGCTCAACTGCATCGTGACTGGAGGTAATCCAGTTGGCTCCTTAATTGGATGTTTTCGGTAATTGGCGACCACTTATTGCTGAACTTGTTACTGTTTCGTTGAAAACAGGTCGACCACGTCCAGAGGTGAGCTGGTGGCTGAACGACATATTAGTGGACCACACTTACATGGCCACGTCGGAGAATGTCGTCCAGAATATCCTAGTGTTCCCGCAACTGGAACGACATCATTTGCACGCCATTCTACGATGCCAGGCGTCCAACTATTTCGGTGTCCACAACAATACGCCGCCCTTTGCCGTTCAATCTTACGGGTACAAAAAGCAAAACCCGAAACACCAGCATTCTTCATCGTCTCATCATTCCAGACATGCACAGCACACGATTGTGTCCAGCGTTCAACTCGATCTCAACCGTAAGTGAAAACAGATTATTCCCTTTTATAATTGTACTAGCCTAGCAATGACAAATTGACTACGACGGTCTGTGTGATGCAACAGTGCGAAACCTAAAATGCTTTGCATAAAGTATCGACTTCCGCAGTGATAAATCGACCGTAAAATTTGCCATCATGTATTATTCGTTAAAAGCCAGGCCTTCAATAATCTTTAAATCTTTACGAGCTGATCGCCTTTTAGGCTGAAATTGCCCATTTTGATATTTCATTGGTATAAGAGTTAAAGGGGAATCGGCCGTGTGCCAGCGTGCGCAATTTGACTGTATGGGCGCTTTAGGTGTTTATGGGGGTTCAAAGTCAAATGCGCTTGGTGCCGATGGGCAATGGAGAAACCAAAAGGCTGTGGGGGTTTTCTCTTGTTATGGCTTCTTTATTCTGGGATTAAACACACCATCAAGACATCAATACGGTGTACACGAGTGGAAGGGAAATGAGGAGCCCCGCGGGACTGCATGATATGGCTTTACGTTTCCCTATTGCACGGAGATCGACGTTTCTTATCCAAAAACGAGAAAAGAACATATTAGCAGATGCTTCAATACGTTTCAACAGAGTAGAGAATTTCTAAATGCTTAATCTAAATATGGGTAGCGTATTGGAATAAATGGATACGCCAAAATATTTGGCACGGGGTATTCTCTTTCGGGGTAATTTTCGCTGCATTATTGCGTCAATAGTTGAACACTGTTCACTGCGCGTATATACAAAAGACAGAAACCTCTATAATATCCGCACAAGACATTTTGTTCCGTCCATATTTCCCATGTCCATATTTCCCATTTTTTAAGATGACGAACAATTACTTTAGAACTATAAAAATGGAAAACGATATTATAGTGAAGACGTTTTAAGCAACGAGAAATATCAATAGAGAGAGAGAGCGATGTGTTAAGAGTCTGATAGCTTTACGTCTTTCATTTTTTGTCAGAGAGCGAAAAAGTGCAAATCCATCTCTCGCTGAAAGTGAAATCAGATTGGCCGCGATTAAAGAAAGAGTGCTGCTGTATTGTTCAAAGCTTTCAGCCAGAATCTAGTCTTCTGCGCGCAGCCATGTTATCTTTATTCTTTTAACAGGCAAACTTTCGTCTCAGCAGATTACAACTAGAAGCCCAGAATGGAGAGAAAGAGCAGCTGGAGATTGGAGTGTCCATTTGAGGGTCTGCGATATCATCAAACAAACTCAGATGTATAGACAATATGACTCCCGCAAAGGGCAACAAGAAAGAGAGTAGGAGATAAGTCATATTGACTCAGATAGATTCGATAGAATCAGTGCATTTTTCTAACCACTTATGATGTTATTTCTGTGCCGTTGCCATCCGCAATTGTTCATTCTTGTTGGTGCCGCTGCACACTCGAAGCGTAAAGGCTCAAGAGCTACAAAATGTGAAGAGAATCGAGGAAATTTTAAGATTTTGGGTGGATTTAGAAAAAGTCACTAGCTGCTGCTGCTGACCATAAAATGATAAGAGAGAAACGCAGTCAAAAGTTGAACATCAACGAACCGAGGATGGTCATTGGAGCCAGTCGCATAAACGCGGAAGTAAAAATCTGGAATGCTAAAGCTAAAAATGGTGGAAGAAATGGTCAAACTTGAACAAATTATATGGGGAGTCGTTCCGGTGCCGGCAGAAATCCTTCGTGTTCTCGTTACTATCCCAAGACGGACCACAAAGAAGTATAGTGTAGACTTCTTTTTCTTTCATCTCAGACCGAGAATAGACTGTTGACTTTTGGGTTGGGTTTATAGCTGCGATCGGTCGGACGTCAAAAGGACCAGAAACCCTCAACTTTCGTCTTTGGCGGACTTTTTTCTAGGATGTTTTGACTTTGATGATTCGAGACACAGCAGCATACGCGGACAGAAAGAAAATAGGGCCGTTATGTCGACTGCGATTCAGCATCATGCAGTATTATTTGAAAAATAATACTAACGTCTTTCAAAATCTCTGCGGAATTCACTTTTATCTCCTCCCCATCCCAGCGAATTAGGCAAATGTGAGAGTCGAGCGTAGCACAACTTTTAGTTTTGTTTCGTAAGGCTTAGTTTTCAGAATTTTACCTCGAAGAAGTTCCTATTTTGTCAAGTTTCTATCCGTTAATATTTCTGAATTTCAACGAATTTAATAACAAAGGAAAATTCCCCCCACATTACCCAGGTCCAGATTGTATAAAATTAATTTCTATGTAAAAAATATTCCAGAAAATCGCTGACAAAGACATTGAATTATTGAACTAGGAAGAGGAAGCCCATAACTCATAGCTTCGGATCCTTTGTTTTAGTTCCACCTTATTCCTACCCACCTAAGCTTTTTACTGTGACGAACGGTGCCGTCCGGTTTCATTAATTGATTCGTTGTTAGATAACTAATAATCAGAAAACTTTTTATTTGCCATTAAATGATTCAGCTTCGAAATGCTGTTAAGAATGCAACAAGGAGGTGCTATTGCGGTGGCAGGTCGCTCTTAGGTCAAAAAATTGTCTTGTTGGACTTTGATTTAAGTGATTAAAGTTCAAATATTTTCAAATGTGATGGTTTACCGAGCGCGCCGATGTTTCCAAACTTTATATCTACTCTTTTGCGGATTAACTTCAATTCACTAAAATCTGCAAAAAATCATGGTGAAAGGAAATTCTTTCCTCACCAAGAAGATTTTTTAAAATTTGCTTTGCGATAACTCAAACGTGAGTTATCGCGTAAAAAGGGAGACACTTTGGCCCGTAAGCCGCCGTGTTAGAAGCGCGGAAATACTCGCCGTGTTTCCAAACTTTGTGTAGGTACTGTAAATGGAAATAGAAAATTGATTGTGAAAAAATATTGACAGAAACAGCAAGTCAGGAAAAGTTGAAAATGAGTTGGGTAAAACCTAATTGTGAATAAATGGGATAATTTCAGGTTTACATGTTCTGCATTGATGCAAGTCATGCATCATTTAAATATCTAGTAGGTAACAGGTCAATTAAAGTAAATGAAATCATTACCCCACAAACGATGATCCTGAGATTGTTGCTGGTGACAGGTTACCAACACCTGCACAAGAAAAATTGCACATTGTTTGTGGTTATGATGGCTGGCTCTGGGCTCAAATCTGCAAAAAAAGAGAATGGTTACATAGTACAACAAACTGCCATGCATCGACAGGGCAATCACATGATAAATGCTAGCAGTCAGGATTTAACATTACACAAATTTAGAACAGTTTTAACTCTTCCATAGTTCCCACAATCATTCTAGTTGTATTCTTAGTTATAATTACCCGATAAACAGCATGGAGTATGACGGTTATTAAAAACAAATAATTCTATAACAATATTGAATTTTGTCTCTGACTTTCTGACGAAAGCAGACGACACTTGTCCAAGTTTCTACGTCTAATTTTCATTTTCTTCTAATCAGCATGCTTACGATAATAAGATATCGATAGAAAGTAAAAATGATAAAAAATCAAACTCTCCTTCAAAATTCGAACCGAGCCTTCTTTGAAAAAAAAAAAGATAATTTTATTTGATAATTTTTCTTTTATTGTATTTTAATAATAAAGACAATATTGTGGTAGAGTTAATGACTACAAATTTAACGTTTCACACTTTCAGTTCGGCCGTTGTGGGTGTTGATCAACGGCGTGGAAAAGCCACTATCGGTCGGCAAATCCTACACGTTCGAATGTATCACTGGCGGATCTCGTCCCTCCGTCAACGTTCGCTGGTATCTTCACTCCATCCAGCAGCCAGCCAAGGAGCGGGTAATTTACAGAGATTTCCCCAGACATTCCCAATAAATAAGACTTGTCTCATCCATACGCAACAATGCACAAGTGTATTATGGACAAAAACACGAAATGCTCCATGATTAAAGTTATACGAGCAGCTTTTTTTCGGTTGATCTTTCCCTTTCCTGGAAGTTGAATAGCATTTCTTTAACGATTGGAATATATCTGTCGGAAGATGTTTGATGTCCTGTCGCTTATGAATGACGGAAGCATTGTTTTCCAAAAAACAATTAAGCGCATCACAAAATCATATTTCTAATATTCCCTTATCTTTTCTGTTTGTGGACATCTAAATGAAATGATGAAGATAACGATGGACGGTAGCAACACAACGAGCACCTTGAAGCTGATGCCTACGGCCAAGGACCATGATGCTGAACTGATCTGCTTGGCCATCAATCCGGTTTTGGCCGTCAGAAACGGCAGCATTGAAAATAATGGGACCATTTCTTCCGTCGAGACCCGCCGGAAACTCGTCGTACACTGTAAGGCAATTATGTCATCTTTATCTCTAGCCTTAGCCTAACGCAATTAATTTAAAACTAAACTTGATTCTAACATATCAATCGTACAATTGTTTAAAGGATCGACGTTATAATTTTTCTTTTTCGCTAACGCCTCTGGAATTTATTAATTTTATTACCGTTAGCAGTCTCCTTAGAAGAGCTCAAGTTAGATTTTAATATGATTATAAGGTAGCATCTTACCAACACATTCTGCCACGTCTTTTGGGAAAATCGATAGATGAATAGCTTTTGCTCATATTGCCCCCCTTCCGGCACTCTTCCTGCCAAACTCGTTAGTGTTGCAGTGCTATTTCTAAATCTACTTCGTCTGCTTCTGTACAAGGAAAAATAACAACAGCAAATTTCAAGGAAAAGCGAAAGCTTTAGGAACATAAGATCTGCTGTACAGAGACACTATATGACGTTCATCATCTTTAAGCCCATTCTGTGTAATGTCACTGAATTGGATTGGAAAGATGGTTGGTTAAAGCAAGGCGAAGAATCTCCCCGAAAACTAATTCTCCATGAAAGTGCCTGACTCGATCTGCTGCATTGCTTTACAAAACTTTCTTTAACATCCGTTTATTTTCGCTGCTCTTTCCCCCTTATCATTTCACGCTTCTATCTGACGTATCATAGACCCAACAATTGAGAATTGGGCTCTAAAAAGTTTCTTTATTATTGCCGCTGTTCAGCCAGGCATGTGTTCCCACTCTTCTCACCTGTCATCTAAAAGTTCTGGAAGATCGTGATGGAAACAATCTCGTCAACTTTCTGGGCTCGTTATACAATTCAGCCTTTATATGATTGAAATAGAAACGCTTTCGAAAAGATAGCTACTATAACGTCAATCGATGGGAGACTCGAGTGTGGCGGTACTATTACTACTCGCCTCACTAAATCCCGCTCTTTAACCATCGATCTCTCTTTTTCCGCTTCAGTGATACATGTAATAAAACCGAAATGGCCGCAAGGCCAGCACAATCTCTGATGCTGATGCTACATTCTCTCTGTTTAATGCCCGTGTGATTAGCTCTCCATCCAAGCGCATCACGTACCAATAGACTGCATGCCGTCCTCTCCTCTGCCAGCCGACGCCTTTTGCCGACGCCTTGTCTGGCGTGCACATCACACTTTAATTAGTGGATCTCCCACGACTAGAATTCGGTCGCTTCCTCTCACTCCCTTTATAGCGTTGCACATAAGCGCAATCGGGACAATTCTATTCATTCGCGGCGAAACGAGTGGCAAATGTCTAAATGTATCCGCTTCTATAACTATTTCAGAATGTAGCAAATGCATTGTTAAATTTGGAATAACTGTCGTAGTCGTTATAGTTGGTCATAATGCTTTTTGTGTTTCGATGTAGTTGCTCCGACGGCAGAACTGGAACTGGGACGCAATCTGAAACCGGACTCGATAGCTGAGGGCAATGACGTCTACTTTGATTGCCGCATTCGCTCCAATCCACCACCGCTGCGCTTCTTATGGACTCATGAGGTTACGATTTGACTATAGTCAACGACATTTTTTTAAAATTCTGTTTTGTCTCGTATTATATTTAACTTTTGGAAACGAATTATTTAACCTTAAGAACATTATTAAATTATCTCTTGATTTTGCGTTATTTTTTTTACAAACATCATACCAATAATTCAAAGTATCAACAATGTAAAATTAGGGACAGACCATACGAGAAAACGCAGCTGCTGGGGTTATCATTGTGGAACAAAGTTTAGTTATCCGGCGAGTCTCTCGCTCTCATTCCGGTCGCTATTCCTGCACAGCGGTCAACACCGAAGGCAGTGGAGTCAGCAACACCGTCCAACTTCGCGTCATGTGTAAGTGGCAAATTGAAAATTGCTTTTTTGTTTTTTATTTTATTTATTTTAAATCATATGGAACATGACGATGTGTCCTTGTCCATTTATCTTTGTGCGTGTCCAGTCCAGCCGGTCTGTCGTCCAGGTCAGAAAATCTTGTACGGAGTGGTCAAACATGAAATGGTCGTCGTCCAGTGCCAAACAGACGCCATTCCACCGGTATAATATGAAAGCTCCTTGTATCAATATGCATTTGCATTAAAATGATGAAAGTAAATGAAAATTAATTAAAATGGACAGGCCCATTCGCACCGGTGGGAGTTTAATACCTCCCTGTCAGACGTCGTCGAGTTACAGGACAATCAAATGTTTCAAACAACCAGCCCTACTGATGTAAGTAAAACTGGACAAGTAATGAATTCTCGCTCATGACTTGATATGTGCTTTCGAGATATTTTCGTGTCATTTGCTCTCCATCAATAGATCAGAATAATAAGACGTGAAAAAACCAAATAATATTAAACGAATTTCACGAACGACAGGAAGGTGCAGAGGGGGACGGGACGAGCGTCATTTCCTACTCGCCACAATCGGATCGCGATTACGGCAGCCTCATCTGCTGGGCGCGCAACGTGATTGGCGAGCAACGGGAGCCTTGCGTCTATCGCATTTTCCTCGGAGGTGCAGCCCAAATAATTCCAGCCTGAAATAATATCAAGATATAGGGAAATACATTACGTTCTGTTGTGTTGCAGTGCGTCCGGATCCACCGAGCAATTGTTCGGTGTTGAATCAAACGGCTGAGGCGGTGGAAGTTTGGTGCCGGCCGGGATTCGACGGTGGTCACCCGCAACTGTTTCAATTCGAAATCTTCGATACGCAGTCGGCCGTTCTCCTTTACAACAAATCCGGACGGTATCCGCATTTGCGCGTCGGCAACCTCGAATCCGGAATCAAGCTCTTCATTCAAGTTTCGGCATTCAATCAACGGGGTAGGTCGCCACTTGTCCCTTTGGAGGCATACACCATCAAAATCGCTGACAAACAAACAGGTAAGAATAAACACTTTCCTAAATTTCCCAAGGGTGTTAACTGATTTGTTTCCTTATTTTGATTTATCCTCATCATAAGTCATTTGTTCACTGTAGTGGGTAATTTGTTGTTTTTGCTTTCGGTCCAGTTATTATGGAGACAAGGGACTGGGCTTCGATTCTGGGTATTGCTAGCGGCGTGTCTGCCACGATCCTGATTGTGTGCATCGCCATAGGACTGACTGCCAGGTTCCGGCGACAAAATCAACAACCGAACCACGAACGTCATCATCCCATTAAAATGGATAGAATAAATGATACGACGATGACTGTCAACGCTAACGCGGGCGATGAGCTTCAACATAATAATGAAGATCCCGATATCATCATTAATAGTAATTCTGGTAGGTCTTACTTGCCTGTCAGGGTTCTACTCTATCCAGCTTTGAGAAATTGACACAAACCTAATACTATGGCAAAGTACCGTTTCGTTGGAATTGAAACTTCCGGAAAACTTTGTACTTAGTCATTGTGAGAGAAACTTATGTGACTTAAGAAACTATTCCTCAAAGCGTGTTCTTGTTAAGATTTCGAAGTGAATAACATCGGAATATAATCTTCATTTAGTTCACGAACAGCAGTTTCCGGAGCACCTCAATCACGCCTCTGCATCATCACCTTATCGTGTAAGTTATAAACTATAATTTAAAACTGTTTGGCAACTTTTTTCGTTTTTTTTTTTTTTTTTTTTTTTTTTTTTATAAACATGATTTGTTGATTATGCAAACGTATTACAGAGAACTGAAGCAGCAGATTGGACTCAACGGGAAAATGAATCTACTCACATAAACTATTGTACCCATTCGGATATCGACAAGCCCATCGTCGTTGGAGTTCAATATTATCATTCGCTCAACAGACAAGAGGAAACCGGAAAGCCTTGGATGACCGACGATCTGGACACTATCGTCTCCGTCAAAACCCCTTATCGACAGAAACAAATTCCTGTTCATCTTTTGTAACCGGCAGGTAAAACATTTTAGTGGGTGATGTTAATTGAGGATTCACGGACACTAACAGATTCCATCCAAACAGGACCCACATTTCGACTATGCGTTGGTTGTACACGTAAACAAGCCAGCTGCATGCTCAGCTACCGGAGATTAAATTACTGGTACGGTTGAGCAATAATCGTCCAAGATCAACATAATTTCGGATTATTTCGGACTGTTTCTAAGCGCCACTGGAGTTCAACATCCGCATCCCGCAACGGCAAACGTCTAGAAACCAACAAAATGAAGAGCGAAACTGCGCAAGTCGATATCAACTTTTTCTTTGGCGGAACAAACCTCAATCACATTCCTTCAAAGAGCTGGGATTTACTGTAGAAATTGGTGAGCGAAAACAATCTTATTTAAAAAAAAATAAAATCTTAACGTCAACATTTTCCATCTCTTACTTTCAGGACTTGCGCACATACCTCAGCAGTCGACCAAATTCTATTGACTCCATTCAACGGCCCATCACGTTGTCACAACGCACATTGATTTAATGATTTCTATATTGTATGGAAAGAAGGGCGGTCCTGTATCATCATCAGATATTAAATTATCGACAAGTTTGTTTGAACTATGGGGCCTTTTCTTTATGAAATGTAAAATTCTTCAGTTTTACTAATAATAAGTCATTATACCCGTACTCGGATTGTAAATAGCGCTTAACTTTTCAATTGTATTTTTAATTAATTATATGCTTATTTGGTGCCAAAGTATTTATGTATACCAGCAGATATCTTTCGTACTATACGTAACTGGATTTTCATTGCGTGTTTGCCGTCGTTGGTGAACTGCCAATCCTCGGACACGATGAGAATATATAGACATGGTTTGTCGGATCACTCACCTCACAAAGTCACTCTTACAAGGAGATAAATGATTACATTTTAACGAATTATCGTGATCATGAAAACTTTGAAAAGGTATCTTGAAATAAAAATTGTTTCTGCTATTTTTAAACAACGCTATCCAATGTATTGCCTTTTATTTATTAGCTTGTATTCAACGCACCGCGTCTAATCGTCAGCGGTTACAACATTGATCTGTTTACGTGCATGTACTACTTTCACGTCCATTATAAGTGAGTTCAAGAGAGCAGTAGCTGTTCGAGATGGAAAAAAAAACTGAGTTAACTTGAGCCGTCGTTTCGACCTTGCACGTCACGAATTTTTTTTAACGTTCAATCTTACCAGAATTTCACTTCACCATCCATTCGGGTCAATTTGCTGTGCTAATTATAGCTGTGACGTTGCCATCGTGATTCTTTCCGACGAACTTACCGACGTGACTTACCGAAAGGTAGTTTGACAAAATGGGTGTAGCACATAGTCGATGTTGATGGAATGATAGCTGACGAACTGGAACCCCATAGCTTGAAAAATTATTAAAAGGTCGACAGCCAGGGTGATCCCCCCCCCCCAAAAAAAAACAGCAGAAAATAACTTTTACATCATTGCCCAAAGACGGGCCAGGGCCATCATGATGCAACAACTTGAAGGAACTGATGTTATCGCCTATAGCCATCTCCGATTACCTTGGTGCGTTTGAGAAAATATTTAATAATCAGAAAACTTTTTATTTGCCATTAAATGATTCAGCTTCGAAATGATGTTAAGAATGCAACAAGGAGGTGCTATTGCGGTGGCAGGTCGCTCTTAGGTCAAAAAATTGTCTTGTTGGACTTTGATTTAAGTGATTAAAGTTCAAATATTTTCAAATGTGATGGTTTACCCACAGAAAAAGTTGTGAGGTTCAAAAAAAAAACAAGCCTGATCTGCAGTCGTTCGACAAATGAGATTTTTAGTGAACCCCCACTGTGAAAAAACAAAAACGGAGAGAAAACAGTTGCAGTCAACTGCCTAGCTCAGGAATAAACATAGTCTGTGACTACAATTTATAACCAATGCCTCCAAAAATTGCCAAAAAGGAAGAATAGAGATCGATTTTGTCCTACCTTTGTGCCTGGGAAATACAGCCCGGCATCTCTTCAGTTGCTCCATCCATCCGCTGAAGAGTTAAATGACACCAGACGGGATAGGGTAAAAAGGGTGTCCTCGTGAATACACCCACATTCACATGGGCATACACAAGGACATTTAAAGAAAGGGGAAACAGAGAGATCCATAACTCAATGGACAATGCATGTGATTGCATTCCAATGCAATGGGATGCCTTTTATCTACAGTACCTACACAAAGTTTGGAAACACGGCGAGTATTTCCGCGCTTCTAACACGGCGGCTTACGGGCCAAAGTGTCTCCCTTTTTACGCGATAACTCACGTTTGAGTTATCGCAAAGCAAATTTTAAAAAATCTTCTTGGTGAGGAAAGAATTTCCTTTCACCATGATTTTTTGCAGATTTTAGTGAATTGAAGTTAATCCGCAAAAGAGTAGGTATAAAGTTTGGAAACATCGGCGCGCTCGCCATATGTTTCCAAGCTAAAGTGTATGCTAGTTAAAAAATCATAAAAAATTGAAATTAATCAATTTTTACTTGAAACTTTTACCAACGGTAGACGACATAGTCGTCTACATTTGGACAAAGTTTCAAATTTTTTTAATGAAAAGCTGATTTTTGCCGATTTTTTATTAAATTTTGATTTTTCTTCTCACGTCGCGTGGAGCGAATCCTGCCCCGGGGGAAGAATAGAAGAGGGAAAACCGCCGGACCCCTTTGTTCTCCCCTATTCTCTTCCCTCTATTCTTCCCCCGGGCTAGGATTTCGTCCCTGCGCCACCAAAATTAATCGGCATGTTTTCTTTAAAAAATCGGCAATAATCAGCTTTTCATTAAAAAAATTTGAAACTTTGTCCAAATGTAGACGACTATGTCGTCTACCGTTGGTAAAAGTTTCAAGTAAAAATTGATTAATTTCAATTTTTTATGATTTTTTAACTAGCATACACTTTAGCTTGGAAACATGGCGAGCGCGCCGATGTTTCCAAACTTTATATCTACTCTTTTGCGGATTAACTTCAATTCACTAAAATCTGCAAAAAATCATGGTGAAAGGAAATTCTTTCCTCACCAAGAAGATTTTTTAAAATTTGCTTTGCGATAACTCAAACGTGAGTTATCGCGTAAAAAGGGAGACACTTTGGCCCGTAAGCCGCCGTGTTAGAAGCGCGGAAATACTCGCCGTGTTTCCAAACTTTGTGTAGGTACTGTAAATGGAAATAGAAAATTGATTGTGAAAAAATATTGACAGAAACAGCAAGTCAGGAAAAGTTGAAAATGAGTTGGGTAAAACCTAATTGTGAATAAATGGGATAATTTCAGGTTTACATGTTCTGCATTGATGCAAGTCATGCATCATTTAAATATCTAGTAGGTAACAGGTCAATTAAAGTAAATGAAATCATTACCCCACAAACGATGATCCTGAGATTGTTGCTGGTGACAGGTTACCAACACCTGCACAAGAAAAATTGCACATTGTTTGTGGTTATGATGGCTGGCTCTGGGCTCAAATCTGCAAAAAAAGAGAATGGTTACATAGTACAACAAACTGCCATGCATCGACAGGGCAATCACATGATAAATGCTAGCAGTCAGGATTTAACATTACACAAATTTAGAACAGTTTTAACTCTTCCATAGTTCCCACAATCATTCTAGTTGTATTCTTAGTTATAATTACCCGATAAACAGCATGGAGTATGACGGTTATTAAAAACAAATAATTCTATAACAATATTGAATTTTGTCTCTGACTTTCTGACGAAAGCAGACGACACTTGTCCAAGTTTCTACGTCTAATTTTCATTTTCTTCTAATCAGCATGCTTACGATAATAAGATATCGATAGAAAGTAAAAATGATAAAAAATCAAACTCTCCTTCAAAATTCGAACCGAGCCTTCTTTGAAAAAAAAAAAGATAATTTTATTTGATAATTTTTCTTTTATTGTATTTTAATAATAAAGACAATATTGTGGTAGAGTTAATGACTACAAATTTAACGTTTCACACTTTCAGTTCGGCCGTTGTGGGTGTTGATCAACGGCGTGGAAAAGCCACTATCGGTCGGCAAATCCTACACGTTCGAATGTATCACTGGCGGATCTCGTCCCTCCGTCAACGTTCGCTGGTATCTTCACTCCATCCAGCAGCCAGCCAAGGAGCGGGTAATTTACAGAGATTTCCCCAGACATTCCCAATAAATAAGACTTGTCTCATCCATACGCAACAATGCACAAGTGTATTATGGACAAAAACACGAAATGCTCCATGATTAAAGTTATACGAGCAGCTTTTTTTCGGTTGATCTTTCCCTTTCCTGGAAGTTGAATAGCATTTCTTTAACGATTGGAATATATCTGTCGGAAGATGTTTGATGTCCTGTCGCTTATGAATGACGGAAGCATTGTTTTCCAAAAAACAATTAAGCGCATCACAAAATCATATTTCTAATATTCCCTTATCTTTTCTGTTTGTGGACATCTAAATGAAATGATGAAGATAACGATGGACGGTAGCAACACAACGAGCACCTTGAAGCTGATGCCTACGGCCAAGGACCATGATGCTGAACTGATCTGCTTGGCCATCAATCCGGTTTTGGCCGTCAGAAACGGCAGCATTGAAAATAATGGGACCATTTCTTCCGTCGAGACCCGCCGGAAACTCGTCGTACACTGTAAGGCAATTATGTCATCTTTATCTCTAGCCTTAGCCTAACGCAATTAATTTAAAACTAAACTTGATTCTAACATATCAATCGTACAATTGTTTAAAGGATCGACGTTATAATTTTTCTTTTTCGCTAACGCCTCTGGAATTTATTAATTTTATTACCGTTAGCAGTCTCCTTAGAAGAGCTCAAGTTAGATTTTAATATGATTATAAGGTAGCATCTTACCAACACATTCTGCCACGTCTTTTGGGAAAATCGATAGATGAATAGCTTTTGCTCATATTGCCCCCCTTCCGGCACTCTTCCTGCCAAACTCGTTAGTGTTGCAGTGCTATTTCTAAATCTACTTCGTCTGCTTCTGTACAAGGAAAAATAACAACAGCAAATTTCAAGGAAAAGCGAAAGCTTTAGGAACATAAGATCTGCTGTACAGAGACACTATATGACGTTCATCATCTTTAAGCCCATTCTGTGTAATGTCACTGAATTGGATTGGAAAGATGGTTGGTTAAAGCAAGGCGAAGAATCTCCCCGAAAACTAATTCTCCATGAAAGTGCCTGACTCGATCTGCTGCATTGCTTTACAAAACTTTCTTTAACATCCGTTTATTTTCGCTGCTCTTTCCCCCTTATCATTTCACGCTTCTATCTGACGTATCATAGACCCAACAATTGAGAATTGGGCTCTAAAAAGTTTCTTTATTATTGCCGCTGTTCAGCCAGGCATGTGTTCCCACTCTTCTCACCTGTCATCTAAAAGTTCTGAAAGATCGTGATGGAAACAATCTCGTCAACTTTCTGGGCTCGTTATACAATTCAGCCTTTATATGATTGAAATAGAAGTGCTTTCGAAAAGATAGCTACTATAACGTCAATCGATGGGAGACTCGAGTGTGGCGGTACTATTACTACTCGCCTCACTAAATCCCGCTCTTTAACCATCGATCTCTCTTTTTCCGCTTCAGTGATACATGTAATAAAACCGAAATGGCCGCAAGGCCAGCACAATCTCTGATGCTGATGCTACATTCTCTCTGTTTAATGCCCGTGTGATTAGCTCTCCATCCAAGCGCATCACGTACCAATAGACTGCATGCCGTCCTCTCCTCTGCCAGCCGACGCCTTTTGCCAACGCCTTGTCTGGCGTGCACATCACACTTTAATTAGTGGATCTCCCACGACTAGAATTCGGTCGCTTCCTCTCACTCCCTTTATAGCGTTGCACATAAGCGCAATCGGGACAATTCTATTCATTCGCGGCGAAACGAGTGGCAAATGTCTAAATGACGATTTTGCTTGTATCCTCAGCTTCTATAACTATTTCAGAATGTAGCAAATGCATTGTTAAATTTGGAATAACTGTCGTAGTCGTTATAGTTGGTCATAATGCTTTTTGTGTTTCGATGTAGTTGCTCCGACGGCAGAACTGGAACTGGGACGCAATCTGAAACCGGACTCGATAGCTGAGGGCAACGACGTCTACTTTGATTGCCGCATTCGCTCCAATCCACCACCGCTGCGCTTCTTATGGACTCATGAGGTTACGATTTGACTATAGTCAACGACATTTTTTTAAAATTCTGTTTTGTCTCGTATTATATTTAACTTGTGGAAACGAATTCTTTAACCTTAAGAACATTATTAAATGATCTCTTGATTTTGCGTTATTTTTTTTACAAACATCATACCAATAATTCAAAGTATCAACAATGTAAAATTAGGGACAGACCATACGAGAAAACGCAGCTGCTGGGGTTATCATTGTGGAACAAAGTTTAGTTATCCGGCGAGTCTCTTGCTCTCATTCCGGTCGCTATTCCTGCACAGCGGTCAACACCGAAGGCAGTGGAGTCAGCAACACCGTCCAACTTCGCGTCATGTGTAAGTGGCAAATTGAAAATTGCTATTTTGTTTTTTATTTTATTTATTTTAAATCATATGGAACATGACGATGTGTCCTTGTCCATTTATCTTTGTGCGTGTCCAGTCCAGCCGGTCTGTCGTCCAGGTCAGAAAATCTTGTACGGAGTGGTCAAACATGAAATGGTCGTCGTCCAGTGCCAAACAGACGCCATTCCACCGGTATAATATGAAAGCTCCTTGTATCAATATGCATTTGCATTAAAATGATGAAAGTAAATGAAAATTAATTAAAATGGACAGGCCCATTCGCACCGGTGGGAGTTTAATACCTCCCTGTCAGACGTCGTCGAGTTACAGGACAATCAAATGTTTCAAACAACCAGCCCTACTGATGTAAGTAAAACTGGACAAGTAATGAATTCTCGCTCATGACTTGATATGTGCTTTCGAGATATTTTCGTGTCATTTGCTCTCCATCAATAGATCAGAATAATAAGACGTGAAAAAACCAAATAATATTAAACGAATTTCACGAACGACAGGAAGGTGCAGAGGGGGACGGGACGAGCGTCATTTCCTACTCGCCACAATCGGATCGCGATTACGGCAGCCTCATCTGCTGGGCGCGCAACGTGATTGGCGAGCAACGGGAGCCTTGCGTCTATCGCATTTTCCTCGGAGGTGCAGCCCAAATAATTCCAGCCTGAAATAATATCAAGATATAGGGAAATACATTACGTTCTGTTGTGTTGCAGTGCGTCCGGATCCACCGAGCAATTGTTCGGTGTTGAATCAAACGGCTGAGGCGGTGGAAGTTTGGTGCCGGCCGGGATTCGACGGTGGTCACCCGCAACTGTTTCAATTCGAAATCTTCGATACGCAGTCGGCCGTTCTCCTTTACAACAAATCCGGACGGTATCCGCATTTGCGCGTCGGCAACCTCGAATCCGGAATCAAGCTCTTCATTCAAGTTTCGGCATTCAATCAACGGGGTAGGTCGCCACTTGTCCCTTTGGAGGCATACACCATCAAAATCGCTGACAAACAAACAGGTAAGAATAAACACTTTCCTAAATTTCCCAAGGGTGTTAACTGATTTGTTTCCTTATTTTGATTTATCCTCATCATAAGTCATTTGTTCACTGTAGTGGGTAATTTGTTGTTTTTGCTTTCGGTCCAGTTATTATGGAGACAAGGGACTGGGCTTCGATTCTGGGTATTGCTAGCGGCGTGTCTGCCACGATCCTGATTGTGTGCATCGCCATAGGACTGACTGCCAGGTTCCGGCGACAAAATCAACAACCGAACCACGAACGTCATCATCCCATTAAAATGGATAGAATAAATGATACGACGATGACTGTCAACGCTAACGCGGGCGATGAGCTTCAACATAATAATGAAGATCCCGATATCATCATTAATAGTAATTCTGGTAGGTCTTACTTGCCTGTCAGGGTTCTACTCTATCCAGCTTTGAGAAATTGACACAAACCTAATACTATGGCAAAGTACCGTTTCGTTGGAATTGAAACTTCCGGAAAACTTTGTACTTAGTCATTGTGAGAGAAACTTATGTGACTTAAGAAACTATTCCTCAAAGCGTGTTCTTGTTAAGATTTCGAAGTGAATAACATCGGAATATAATCTTCATTTAGTTCACGAACAGCAGTTTCCGGAGCACCTCAATCACGCCTCTGCATCATCACCTTATCGTGTAAGTTATAAACTATAATTTAAAACTGTTTGGCAACTTTTTTCGTTTTTTTTTTTTTTTTTTTTTTTTTTTTATAAACATGATTTGTTGATTATGCAAACGTATTACAGAGAACTGAAGCAGCAGATTGGACTCAACGGGAAAATGAATCTACTCACATAAACTATTGTACCCATTCGGATATCGACAAGCCCATCGTCGTTGGAGTTCAATATTATCATTCGCTCAACAGACAAGAGGAAACCGGAAAGCCTTGGATGACCGACGATCTGGACACTATCGTCTCCGTCAAAACCCCTTATCGACAGAAACAAATTCCTGTTCATCTTTTGTAACCGGCAGGTAAAACATTTTAGTGGGTGATGTTAATTGAGGATTCACGGACACTAACAGATTCCATCCAAACAGGACCCACATTTCGACTATGCGTTGGTTGTACACGTAAACAAGCCAGCTGCATGCTCAGCTACCGGAGATTAAATTACTGGTACGGTTGAGCAATAATCGTCCAAGATCAACATAATTTCGGATTATTTCGGACTGTTTCTAAGCGCCACTGGAGTTCAACATCCGCATCCCGCAACGGCAAACGTCTAGAAACCAACAAAATGAAGAGCGAAACTGCGCAAGTCGATATCAACTTTTTCTTTGGCGGAACAAACCTCAATCACATTCCTTCAAAGAGCTGGGATTTACTGTAGAAATTGGTGAGCGAAAACAATCTTATTTAAAAAAAAATAAAATCTTAACGTCAACATTTTCCATCTCTTACTTTCAGGACTTGCGCACATACCTCAGCAGTCGACCAAATTCTATTGACTCCATTCAACGGCCCATCACGTTGTCACAACGCACATTGATTTAATGATTTCTATATTGTATGGAAAGAAGGGCGGTCCTGTATCATCATCAGATATTAAATTATCGACAAGTTTGTTTGAACTATGGGGCCTTTTCTTTATCTAATGTAAAATTCCTCAGTTTTACTAATAATAAGTCATTATACCGGTACTCGGATTGTAAATAGCGCTTAACTTTTCAATTGTATTTTGAATTAATTATATGCTTATTTGGTGCCAAAGTATTTATGTATACCAGCAGATATCTTTCGTACTATACGTAACTGGATTTTCATTGCGTGTTTGCCGTCGTTGGTGAACTGCCAATCCTCGGACACGATGAGAATATATAGACATGGTTTGTCGGATCACTCACCTCACAAAGTCACTCTTACAAGGAGATAAATGATTACATTTTAACGAATTATCGTGATCATGAAAACTTTGAAAAGGTATCTTGAAATAAAAATTGTTTCTGCTATTTTTAAACAACGCTATCCAATGTATTGCCTTTTATTTATTAGCTTGTATTCAACGCACCGCGTCTAATCGTCAGCGGTTACAACATTGATCTGTTTACGTGCATGTACTACTTTCACGTCCATTATAAGTGAGTTCAAGAGAGCAGTAGCTGTTCGAGATGGAAAAAAAAACTGAGTTAACTTGAGCCGTCGTTTCGACCTTGCACGTCACGAATTTTTTACGTTCAATCTTACCAGAATTTCACTTCGCCATCCATTCGGGTCAATTTGCTGTGCTAATTATAGCTGTGACGTTGCCATCGTGATTCTTTCCGACGAACTTACCGACGTGACTTACCGAAAGGTAGTTTGACAAAATGGGTGTAGCACATAGTCGATGTTGATGGAATGATAGCTGACGAACTGGAACCCCATAGCTTGAAAAATTATTAAAAGGTCGACAGCCAGGGTGATCCCCCCCCCCCCAAAAAAAAGCAGAAAATAACTTTTACATCATTGCCCAAAGACGGGCCAGGGCCATCATGAAGCAACAACTTGAAGGAACTGATGTTATCGCCTATAGCCATCTCCGATTACCTTGGTGCGTTTGAGAAAATATTTCCTATTGTTATCGTGCCAGTTACCTCACTTTCGTTCGCAGAAATCGTCCCTTTTAACAACGTACGTCTGCTAAATTTCTTTTCTTGTCCTTTCTTTTTATTCGTTTTGCATGATCAAGCTTTTGATAGTTGTTGCTTGGCTGGCCTTTACCACTTACTGCCGATAGTGCCGAACGACCGCTGAAATGTGTTTTCTCTTATTCGCCAATTTTTATTTGCAATATTTCACTAAATGCTGGTACTGTAACTTCGCAATAGTCAACAGCTTAAGTTCTTGAATACGATTCAGCTCGATCACCCTATATACACAGCAGGCGCTATAAACATTCAAAAAGCTGATGATAAAAATAGAAAACAAGAAAGCATTGTTTCGTACTACATGGATTATAGGTCCACATATAGACTGGAAATGTATCATCCCACCCATCACTCTAATCAGCGAATACTCAATGCTGGCCAAAGGATTCAGTTAGGATATAGCTTAAGGTTCATTAGACTCAGGCAAAACTAATGACATTTTCATTCTGCTCTGTTTGTGTATATCCGTCAGAGGCGAATAATCCACTACGAAGAAATGTAATAAGGTCAAATAACTGAAGAGCTTGCCAATCCTACGAACAGGTCAAAGAACTCACTCAAAAGTCGCCAGTATATCTCTCAAGGTTGGCCTCGGGAGCAAAGTCTTTCGCAAAATAAATTATAGCTCATTATTTTTAACGAAAATTATACTCTTATGTGCCATTTGTACGAGCACTCAGATTGCTGTACCTGTGCAACTTTAGGTCTAGATACTAAATAAGTGGCTAGAAATCTGGTACAATCTTTATAGTTCCATTCTCTTTCATTCACCCGCCGTGGACTTTTCTTCGCCATTCACTTTCGCTCGATTGAATTATCACGCAAAGCGCCTCCCACCTATCGTGATTTCACTGATTTCTCAGCATATATAAACCGTTGGCTGGTCGACTTTGAAGCATCAGTTCTACCACTGTTTCAAGTCTAGACAACCTCACATCACACTCCCAACATGAAGGTAAACATACAAATATACAAGTCAATTTTGATTTGGAACATAATCAATTTGATTATTTGCGTTTCTATCTATTGATTTTAGTTTATCGTTCTCGCTGCTGTTTTCGCCGTTGCTGCTGCCAATAATGCTTACAACAAGGCACCTGTTTACTCTGCCCCGTCCTACAAATCTCCAGCTTATTCCGCTCCGGCCTACTCCGCACCGGAGGAATACGTGAGTCTGATCCGCTAGCATCAAGGATTCAAGATTATTAATAATCAATATGATTTTGGTTTGTCTTATGCATCATCAGCCCGCCCAGCCCTACAGCTACTCGTACAACGTGAAGGATGAGCCATCTTACAATGACTTTATCCATTCCGAGAGCACCGACGGAAAAGTAACCACTGGCTCTTACAAAGTCGCTCTCCCCGACGGCCGCACCCAGATCGTTTCCTACAAGGCCGACAGCTATGGTTACAACGCTGACGTCAAGTACGAAGGCGAGGCCAGACATCCCGAATACAAGCAGTCCGATTACAAAGCGCCAGCTTACCCTTCTCCGACCTACTCTGCTCCGGCCTACTCTGCCCCAGCCTACAAGGCTCCAGAGTACAAAGCTCCCGCACCCGCCTACAAGGCTCCCGCTTACTCTGCCCCAGCCTATAAAGCCCCCACCCCGGCCTACAAAGCCCCAGCGTACTCCGCTCCTGCCTATCCTAAATATTAAGTGCTCATAAATTGTACATTTCCTCATTTACAGATAATTTTATATGAATATACATTAGATCGTGAAGAAAAATTTAGTCCATTTATACGGCAATGTGCTTGACTGAATCCAATACAAAATTATTGAATAAATTCTTAATGTGAAGTTATTACGAAGGCACAGGTGAAAAAGTAGAAACATTGTTGGCCTCAATCTTTATTCATAATCACCGCAGAGCTATCCCTTTCCTGCGTAATTTTTCGTACCTCTCCCCTTTTTTACATTTTGTTTTGTTTTCATGGATCCCTATCTGATTTCGCCATTACCCCCCCCCCCCCCCAGATTTTTTCACCTTGAAAACTTAAGCAGAAGCTTGGAAGTATGCAAATTTTTTTTTTCAAAAGTTTGGCGGGCTAAGACGACATCTGTCCAGGCATTTAGGCAACAACTGAATTTTCCTATTGTTATGTTTCTGCCTTTCTGGCCTTCTGGGGTGTCGTCAGCTAGAGCTAGTGTCACATCCAACTTGTTTTTTTTCATTTAGTAGGCTACAATAATAAATCGACCAGTGCTTTAAACATCTAAAACCAAGAAGTAATCGTTAAGATGGCAAAGGAAACGGTAAGCGTCTTTTTATAAATCAAGTATACTTCTATATCATGAATTTTCAATGTTGTATCCTCACAGTCTGGACTTTTAATGAATGTTATTGGGACACTCTCATCCCTATCTTCAAATGAGCAACGTGACCGAGAGAAAGCGAAATTAGAACGCGAATTTAAACTAAGCGACCAGAGATTGGAGAAACTCGTTACCACACACCACAGAGACTTGGCAAATGTGATGCAGATCTACAGTAAAGTTTCTGTTAGCATCAATGACGCTAGAACTCGGATAGCTATGGTAAAAGGACAATTGGCTGCTTGTAGAGGACTGTTACATTGCAGAAGAGATGAACTTAAGAAGCTGTGGCTCGAAGGTGTGGAGCATAAGCAGGTTCTTTTAATGTTGAATCAAATGTAACTTAAACATTTCAATTTGCAATCATCAAGACTGGGTTATAATGTATAAACTTATCAATACCCTTTCAGCGAAAAGTTAAAGGAAATTCCTGATAAAATCAACGAGAATATAGCAAAGAAGAATTACATAGCAGCTGCTCAGCTTATTGTTGAAGCCCACGAGAACTTACAAGGCCCGCTTCAGAATGTTGAAGCTTTGAAAGATGTCCGTAGTGATCTTGCTACAAAGCAAGAGGTATACATTAAGTTTTAAATTTCTGCTATTTGTTCAAAATTTAAAATGGTTTACTTTTATCTTTAGCGTTTCTATAAGATATTGTTGGAAGATTTGAGTCACTATATCTACGTGAAATCGTCAAATGATGTACTGCAGTGGAAACGTGCTGCCAATGCCCAACCAGCTTTCCAAAGAGCATCTAGTGGTCGTAATTCCTCTGGTAGGGCTTCTGGAAACATGATGACAAAGAGCGACGCTCCAAAAGTGAAATCTCTTATGCTAGAAATTGTCGGCAGTAGTCAAAAGTAAGATTGAAATTCACGAAATGGTCTATAAATAAATTATGCCAATTTGTTTTCTAGCTCTCAAGATGAAAGCAGTAACCAATGCATTTCAAATATAATCCAGTGCCTCGCTCTAGTGAATAAATTACCCGAAACGTTAGAGGTAATGTGCAACCTTTACATCTATGGCAAAATGAAAGCAAAATTTGACATTTCGCATACATTTCTACATTCCTTAGAGCTTGAAAAGTGGCATGGGAACGGAAATGACGGCGATCACAAGAAAAACCGCCCAGCAAGTCAGCGAAGTTCACCCTTCCAGCAACAAAAACGTTTTGAAAGAACTCTTTGAGGCCGTAATGGAGCAAATGAGAAGGATAGTGAAGGCGCATGCAGTCGTGCTTGACAGTGTAAAAGGTTTACTGAAGGACCAGCAATACAATAATGATGTTGTTATGTACACAAAAGAAGATGTATGGTCCCAAGTACAAACTGTGGTATGTTAAGTTATTCCTTGATTTATAACACATAAATGTCATTTGAATTGTAAAATTTTTCCCACCTTAGATTCAGGTACTTTTGTCACAGTATTGGGATATCGGTAGTACAGCGTCGAAGAGTAGCAATTCGGGTGGTAGTTTCTCTTCGAATTCGCAGTTGGCAGCCGCGGATTTAAACGCCTATTTTTCTAGGAGAAGGCAACCCAGGTAAGAATTTAGTAATTACTCGTGATTTAATTTTGGCCATATTATTATTTGTTGCGATAAGAATCTGAATGCAATATCTTTCTAAATGATTTAGGGCGCAGAAAACGACGCTTTTCAGGTTTGAAGGATCCCTGCACTCCATCAGCTTGAACGATTCGAACAGCGATCACTACAAGCAAGACTCACATGGACTTGATGGTTCCGATCGGGTTTTGATTGTCGAGCCTAACGCACGTCTGGTGATTGAAATATACCAACCACTGATGGCCTTTGTTCAAGAAATTGAAACTGCTCTGGGATGTAGCTCCCAAGGGTATGTATTTAATTAGTTTTGAAATCATGCGTATCTATAGCCGAGAAGACCATAAACACGTATGTTAATATATTCAACAGAACACATTGCGCGCTTCATGTATTTATCACCGTATTTACACGTGACGTCTTCCTCAGTCAAATTCACATCGAAATGGGCACCGCTCTAGATGAAGCTACGCGAAAGCTAGATATGTGGAAGTCCGTGAACCCTACTGAATCGTTACAGAGTACTAAGGCCACTCGTCCCTTGCTTCAGGTAAAGTCATTTTCATTGTTTTCGCCTTAAATGTTATTAAGTTTTCAATTCTTTTTAGAGCACTGTACAAGTCTATCGTTGTCTAATGGAGATTCGCCAATTGATGGAAGCTCTTCCACAATTCGCTCAACATTTTCTAGGTAATTAGAACTGCGAGAAAAATTACTGTTAATGTTTTCTTATTGATGTAATGTTTGTTCATACTTACTAGGAATGACATGCAACATGCTACTCCGATACAGTGAAACATGTCAAGCAGCCTACAGAGGTTTAGTTCAACCGGACTCGGAGGACAAACGTGTGATCAGTGCTACGTGGGCAAAGGATGAAGACATCCATCGATTTTTAAGGTTTTTATTCCATTTTGTGGGGCAAATGAGAGTCGTTGATTCTAAGTCATATAAACTAGGTCTCTTCCAAGTTGGACGGCTTTGCAAACTGTTCGAGCCCATCGTAATTCTGGGGCTACTGATGGTGAGACTTATGAAGACAGTCCAGAGGAAATCAAGCAGCGAAGTGCGAAAGAAACGGAGATCCTGACGGGTAATCTTGGCGACGCCATCATTCCTCCGCATGAGATTCTTGCCGATCCAGCGCAAATGAGAATATTGGCCCTGCTCCAAGAATCTTTGGTAAGGAAATAATGCATTGGTTATTAAATGATCATGTCTCTAATTTTTGTACATTCCACAGGAGTGGTTTGCTGCTCATATTCAAGAATTAGCGAATGTCATAACCCGCTCTGGGGCTTCCGAATCTCTCCTAGCTTTGCCGGAATCCAACGTCCAGACGTTGCTGGAACTAGCAAAAGATTTTGAAGACCTAGCCGATACCTGCCTTTTAGTGTTGCACTTGGAAGTGCGTGTTCATTGCTTTTACCATTTGGTGCCGCTTGGGAGACAAGCGCAATTTTGGCTGAATGGCGATAATCAGGAGCCTGACCCTGAAATTGGTCGACTCAGTCGCGATTTGACAGCCATCGACGAATCTTTGTCGGCATTTATTCAACCGCGCAAACATCGCGTACGTTCCCTGAAAATGAAATTCAATTTTTTAAAACTCACCTTTTTTTGTTTCTGTCGCATTTTAGTACATTTTCGAGGGAGTTAGCCACCTTGTTTCCAGCATCATTATGTCTTCAGTCCAACATATCCGTCGGATGAACGAAAATGGCGTTAAGAAAATGTGCCGCAATATTTTTTCACTGCAACAAACGTTGACTAGCATCACTTTGGCCCGCGAACCAGCATTAGACCACGCTCGACAATATTTCGAACTGCTTTGCACTACCCCAGAGGTAAAATCTTCTTTCATTTATAAGTATTCGATATTTTTGTGAGAGTGTTAAGCTGTCATTCATTATAATATTTACAACAAGTTTTGCATTATTTAACGCTGCATTTGTAAAGGATTACACCTTTACCCAAGGAATGGAAGTAAGAAATGTATTTGTAGTGTAGCTTTAAGCATGTTTACTTGTTAAGTTATCTTTGCGGCTGATTAAGCGAGTTCTTTTAAGAGGATTGTTTTGTAATTCCTTTTTGGGTTTTTTTTATTTGTTTGATAGGAAATTTTGAACGGTATTCTCGAACGGGGATCTCAGTACACGGAATTGGAATACATCCAGGTACTTGAGCTGTTGAACAGAAGTCGCCCAGGTACGGCTTCAAACGAAATCACTCGTCATCTTGAGCGCCTTTCAGAAATTCTAGGAGAATTAGGCGTTACTGTTTAAGTTTGTTTGTTTAATTAAATCTCGTGACGCTTGCATGTTTGACAGGCGTCACGCGATAAACATGTTCACTCTTCTCTATGGTTTCACTCAAGAAGATGAATTCATTTTTTCTTTCCTATTCTCATGGGTAATCACCATACATATATACATATATTACATTTCTGCATTTCCTGTTTTGAAACCCTACACGATCAACTGGATACACTGTGTATATCCCACAAATTATCAAAACCTTAAGTCGCTGCATTAATTTACGTCTCTTATTTGTTTCGTAGAAATGTCAGCTGTGGGTGGCTATTAAAGAAAATGCGTTGATCTCGTATACATTCAGCACAACTGTTCGTGCCATAAAACAAGTCGGGAAATTCCGCCAACACTACGATGCGTGCCAACTATTTCAGGATTTAATAATGAGAGTTTTGCGGTTGTTTTAGTGTTGACAACCGAATAGCTCAGAGGAAACCTTGGTCACATTGAGCTCTCTAAACAAGTGATTAAGCCTTACAGGCGTGTAATAGAAAGCACATCGATCGGGTGTGATCTCCTTAGCTGGGTAAATCCTAGCCTGATGAGCTGTGGAAATGAAGAGACGACGCTTTCTGTGGTTCATCTCCGCTCATAAGAGGATCAATTCTGGTAGAAGAGAAGCCGCAACTTGCTATTGGATTGAAGTGAAAAATTGAAACGACAAGGAGGTTAGTGGCACAAACCATGAGCGATTGTATCCGGGAAATTCCGAAATTCACTCGACAAAGAGTTTTGGGTGCAGAAAAGGCGGAACCTTATTCTCCGTGAATATAAGTAACAGCGAGGATCATATTTGCATCAGTGCTGTCTCCGAGCCCGACTTCGCTTCACTACATATTCTAATATCTTTGTTTTTTTCCAGCTTAATAAGTTCAGCTGTCGAATCTTCGGGTCGCTAAACAACATGGCTAAACCCGAAATTTCTAAGGTGAATTTTAGATGTGTAACGTTAAAGTTAATTTCAAAGCATACCTGACGAAACTAATTTTTTTTTTTTTTTTTTTCATTTCATTACTTTATTAGTTTCTGGCGCCAATTTTGCTGATTGCGTTGGCCTTCGCAATCATTGAATCGGATATCAGCGTGTCGGCCGAAAGTAATCTCATGGGGGTGTATGTTGATGTGGCTGGTGACAGTTTGGATGGCATCGAAGAACGATTTGATTTTTCTCGCGGAAAAGGAAAGGGACACATTGGTAGACGACGCCCGGGAAAACTGCGTAATAAACATAAACATACCAAATCCAGTTATGGAGTCCCCAAATCACAATACGAGGCGTCCAAACCTTATTACCCACCATCTAAGGCACAAAGCAAACCTCATGCCAAATATCCTCCGAAGACCCAGTACAGTTTAGGTCCAGTTTATAGTTACGTAGCTCCAGCTTACAATACCTACCCGACCTACAGTCTACCTGTATACAGCCAATCTGCACACCTTCGTGCTTCTGCCTTGCGTCCGCAACCTTCACGTCCTCAATCTCCACGTCGCCCATCTCCTCAGGCTTCAGTTGCCCATCGTCCGTCCCACCTTGCACCCCCTCAATATAAGAATTCGCCCCCAATACATCCCCAATCAGCACTTCCAACTCGACCTAAAACTTCACCCACGACACGCCCTAAGACGCCACCTCCGACACCACCCAAAATTTCACCTGCGACAAGTCCCAAAACTTCACACCCGACCCGTCCTAAAACTTCACCTCCGACAAGTCCCAAAACTTCACCCCGCCCATCTTCTCATCGTCCCACATATCCTACAACTTCACTTCCCACAACAACCAGTCCTTCAACTACTACCAGTACCCGAGTGTACAGTTCTCCGGCTCCTGTTAGTAGTAGTACTACAGCTACTGCAACCTCTAGTCCGATAGATACCAGCACTTCTGCGTACAATTCTTCCACTTCCGATTCTTCCACTTCCAGTGCTCCGGAATCTAGCTCCCCAAAGACCGAATCCAGCCAACCAAAGAAAAAATCTGCTCCACCCAAAAAAGAGATGATTATTCCGCTTAAGTTAAAGAATGAAGTTCAAATCAAGCCAGCTTACACGCCGAAAACCTCGCCTAAGGGGAATTCCACATCTCCCGTATCGATTTCAAAGGACAGAGATGACGAAGGATTTTTTAGTAGCCCGTCCGAAGGCTTTCCAAATTTTTTCAAACAATTATTGCAAGGTTAACAATAAGAGTTTAGAGCTGGTTTTGGTAACAAAATATTTAAGTTTGATGTGGGTTTCGTTTTTATTTAAGAACTTAAATTAATAAGACCGTAAACTAGTCTTGTACTCTTTTCTCAGTTGTATACTTTCATCGCTGCATGGTATTTCTTTGAATATTTATTTCCCAAATCGTTTGTTACGTTTCCTTTTTTGCTCTTTTTGTTTCAGTAGGTGGAAAGGGGTTGGCAAATTTTTGACAATTCCAAGCTGAGTCGCGCGCTGATTTTATAAAAGTGAAAGAGAACAGAATTCGGCATTAAATTTAACTCGGCAAAAAGTGTTGCGGTTGCGACATTTCTTCAACAGTTGCCAACCTCTCAGTTATAATGTTGATTTCTTTTGTGACCGGCAATAAAAGGTTCAGAAATACATGAATCAAGTTCTATTCTTGTACACATACATACTTTCCCTTAGTTAGAAACAGATAATAATATTAACATGCAAATAAGGAAATGAAGTGAAGGAAGTGAGATTTGACAAAAAATCGGACAGAAGAACTCCACCGACAATAGAATCCCAATATTTTAAATAATTTCAAAAAATTTCTTTGTATGCAACAGTAGAACTCCAACGACAGTAGAACTCCTTTTTTTTAATATTATTAAAAATACCCGACAATAGAACTCCAGTGCCTGACAATAGAACTCCAACGATACCAAAATTATTTTCATGACCGACAGAAGAAATCCATTGAATATTTTAAATGTCTGTTAATAGAACTACATCGAACTACATCGAGGGTGGACCTGCCCGTTCAACGTCATGTTCCTGATCTGAGATACATCCGATTCATTCGGCAAGACTGGCAAATAAGACAAATGATTGACCGAGAGGAATTCATTTTTAAAATCGATGTAGTTATTTTAAAAATTGTGTATTTAAAAATTTAAATTTAGTTATTTAAAAAACACGCTTTATTTTGCATACACTTTTATCACATCCTGGTACATGTCGTCCACAAATTCCGTCAAATCACTTTTCATTTCTATCACTCGTCGCCTTTGTTCTTCATTGTTTTTGAAAGAAAAATGAATTTTTCTTATTACACGATTGTAGGTGCGATTCATAATTTTTTTACACTTGTTAAAAACATGAATTTCGATCTCTTCAGCAATCACTGAGTCATTTAATGCTAGATGAATCATTTTTTTTGCACTGGTTCGACCGCGTTGAGTTTCTGCGTCACTTTCCACTTCAATAGGCTTCCGGCGGAGAATATGTAGGACGTGAGTCTTCCAAAACTCATAGATTTCAGAAGCTGCAGATGAAATTACTGGGTTCTTATCTTTACAAAGACGATGCACGGTTCTCCCAATTCCAGTAGATTTAAGGATTTCTTTTGCAGGCTTCTTGTTTCTTAATTTATTCAAGATAGTTACTTTTTCTTCAGGTGATACTTCAGGATTTGAGAGTTGTTTGTTGGCAGCTGCCAAGTCTTCAAGTACCACAACTCCACCAAGCTGATGAAGACGGGCTTGTTTCATACTTCTTGAAGATCCAGATGACGACACTTCTTTGCTTTTTTTAATTAAAAATTTATCCATATTTGAAAATAGAGGTTTGATATCCCAGAAGAAACACTATCAATAAAATGAGGTATATATTGGCTGGTTGTCAATAATCTCTCGATTTGTTTCAACCTGTAAAACAACTGGAAGTTAATATTTATTGATCAATGCTTGTGATCCTCCCATAAGTAAAAATTCTTAATACACATATTTGTTTCAATACGAGCATCCCCAAAAAAAGTTAATAAATTCTGATCCCCTAATCTGACAGATTAGGCCATTAGGGGTTCGTTAGCTAGACACGTAAATGCTTGCAAGTTATTTTTTGACAACAAAATTGCATTGGTAATTGCATACATACCAGATACCACCAACCTTTTTAAAATTTAAATAATGTTTTTACTCTAATCATAAGTGGTAATTTTGGGTTTAAGCCTTTAAGGGCCTTTGAGTGTGTCAAATTAAATGAAAACATAGACCAGACGACGCTGACTTTCAAACGCTTATTGGCGGGTATGATTAAACAGCAGCCCACGCAATAAAGGCGCCAGTCCACCGGATTTTTGAATTGTGAAATTTGCAAAATGGTTGTATTGTATAGTTATTAGTTAACGACGTAATTTGAATAAACAACAACACTGAGAATATTCAAAGTAAATTATTCTGTTACTTTGGCAAAAGCGACTTGACGAAGAAATTTGTAACCTAAGAGTTATAATATGGGGGTGGACCATCAAAGTTCAAACTCTCTGTCTCTAACGCTATGTTGAAAATTCTTGCTACAAATGGGATGTATTAAAACATATAAATCTTATTTTTTAAAAGACTAGAGGTGACTCACGAATGTGGCTTTATTACAGTTATAAGTTCTTTAGTTTTCACCGTAATAATTTGGCCGGATTCTGGTGACTAGAAAGCGGAAACCCGGAATCGGAAACATGACGGATCGACGCCACCAAGTTAACAACTAGAAAACCAACTAAATACTGAAACCTAAGTACCCCAAATATTCATTGCTGCAGATGTTTGCATCATAAAAAAGAGAACGAGTAACGAGTACAGTAAAACAATCGGTCCATGATGTTCGAGAGTAAATGAGTTTGTGGTCAATTTTAATGACATCAACCCTACATGTTAAAAGAAAACCCAAAGACAGGCTACATTGGGTTTTCTTGAATACGTCCGCGGTTAAGTCTCACTAACGGAAAGGGAAGCAATTCGCGCAAATCTTCTTGAGATGGTAGAACTAGTTTGATGAGTTCTTGACGTAGGCATTCTTTGGTTCACTCTTCACCAATATGGGGATGGATACGGTTAGATGACAAAGCCACAAGAAATATGGGAGCAACAAAGAGGTCAGTGGCACAACCGTGAGCGATGACGGGAAATGGAATGAATTGCATAGGACAAATAGATGGGTTTCGTTTGAAAAGGCGGAGTCTTCGTAAACAGAATAAAAGCCTCAGCGCAAGCCGTATTTTTATTAGTGAAGGTCTTGAGTCTGATTTGATCGTTGTCTCCTTTCGGTAAAACTATAAGTACCGAGGCAGCAAAATTTTGGATAAAAACATGGCAGGAAGATTTGAAATTCTCAAGGTAAGTTAAATTATTCCGTGTGTATATTTGAGTACGGTACCCTTAATCCAATTATATTTTATTCAATTTTATTTTTAGTTTCTGGTGCCGGTCCTATTGTCTCTGTTGGTCTTAGCTATCCTAAAATCGGACCTCAACGTATCGGCAGAAAGTAATTTGAAGGACATCAATTCCGGCACTGGATATCGAAATCAGAGAAGCGATGACATCGAAGAGAGATTTGGTTCACGCGACGGACACGGACACCACACTAAACATCGCCAATCGTTGCTAGCTAAACTCAAGCGGCCTAAATCCGGCTATGATGCCCCCAAATCGCAATACAAACCGTCCAAACCTCATCGACCATCAAAGGCACACCACAAACCCAAAGGCAAATATGGTCCCCCCAAGTCACAACATCGCGCACCTGTAAAAAGTTATGAATCTCCGGCCTACAGTTCACCTGCATACAGTCCTCCTGCTTATAGTCCTCCAGCATATAGCCCTCCTGCATACAGTTCTCCTGCCTACAGTGCACCTGCATACAGTCCTCCAGCTTACAGTCCTCCTTCTTACAGTCCTCCAGCTTACAATCCTCCTTCTTACAGTCCTCCAGCTTACAGTCCTCCTTCTTACAGTCCTCCAGCTTACAGTCCTCCTTCTTACAGTCCTCCTGCTTACAGTCCACCAAAAGAAGAGTATGGCCCCCCTAAAAAAGAGTACGGCCCCCCTAAAAAAGAGTACGGTCCACCAAAAAAAGAATATGACGAACCTAAAAAAGAAAACATACCCCAGAAAACCGAGTATAACCCACCAAAGGAAGAGTACAAAGTTCCAATTGAGCCGGCTTACATCCCAAAACCACTATCTACAGCGGTAGCGAATAAAGATTCCAGCGGATTTTTCACCAACCCTTCGGACGGTTTCCCGAATTTCTTCAAACAAATCATGCAAGGGTAAAACAACAACAAAAAAAATCTGAGTTTGGTTTATTACTAATCACAATTATTCGAAAGTGCAAACACCACACTTTTATTTTAAGATATTTACTGTTACCTCTTAATTTATTCATCCCCTACCAGTCTACCACATTTACTTTCAACGCAGAACATTTCGATTACATATCACCGTTTGTTATACGATCGTTCAGTCTTTATTTCCGTTATTGTCATTTGTTTAGCGTACAAAAGATTCCAGTTTCAATAAACAGATATACATGTCAACACACATATGTTTGTGAGTTTAATAAATAGAGCAATGAAAGTCGAGTTTGATCAGATATTATAGCGGTGGTCCATCTAGAGCATATTGCATATTTAGCTATGCAATGAAACACCAAAATTATTCACCGATGCTATATCGTGGAGATAAATTATTGAGCGTTACGGATTACTTTTTTTGTTCAGCGTTGCACCCCCACACTCTTCAAATAAATAAAATAGTACGCATGACATTCATAAAGCGGTCATAAAGAATTCTTTTCATTTAATAGGGTTTCGAGAACTCGTTCTAGTCGCCGCGAGCGTACTTGTCATTCACACGGAATTCTGTATGATTTCTTATTGTGAGTTGGGACGCAATAGTAAACTTTTGTATCAGTGTCACATATAACGCAACGCTGTGTCGTTTCAATTGGGAGAATACGTCTTTGTTTAATTCAACAGTACTGTCGAGGTCGAGTAGCAGACCGAAGTGGAATGATAAGCAGCTGTGCAACCCCAGAATCACTCAACTCTTGTGAAGGGCTTGACAGGAGGGATATGGGAAGAGATCCAACTCTAGTCCGAATAATTCAATATCTTTTGATTCATTTACTGTTGTTGGGATTTGGTAGCATATTTGAAATTATACAGAAATTATACATGTGAGGCATATCCAGTCAGTAAAAACAAATATATGTCACAAAAGAGCAAACGCTATCAGATTTGAGGATATGCTGTCAAGTCGTGATGGTATTTGTAGGCGCATATGCGCAATTGTAATAGATATAGGAACATTCTGTCGCTGAGATCAATAGTGTCCATAAAGTATCGATCCCAACAGCAATCCTTGAACACAATCCCAAGGGTATGCAACGCAACAAGCATAAAGAAAAAGCCTGAAATGCGGTTGTCCGTAAACAATTATTTAATATCTGAAGTATTTAAAAAGAAAAACATCTGATCTCATTTGCTGGAAGTAATTCATCCGATTCTGTTCAAGTTTCTTGGAATTCTCAGTCAACAATAAACCGAATAAGGAACAAAGGCCTGCATATATATAGACTGCATCCGCATGAGATATTGATTTTACATGTAAACCGGGGAAAAGTGTTGGGGTTCTCCTACGACAACGTGCTGCGTGGGCCATGCCATCAGCATTCAAGATACAACACGCAAGAGCAACAAAAACTTGACGTTTCTTTTATTAACCTTGATTTATTTCGTTCATGAATTGCGGAACTTTCTCCCGGCGAAAAAAACTACGTTCTCCGCCACGAAAACGGCAAATGCAATACTTAACCCGACAAACCAAATGAGAAAAGCGCTTTTAACATCTTCCAAAGTAAGCTTGCGCAAAACAGTTCCGTAAGAAAAAGATGCGCTGCAGTGGTCGTTTCTTGAAAGGTGTTTCATTCGCCAATGTTCCATCAATCCGGTTTCCATCATCATGAGCATCCTTGATAAAAAGACCCAAGTTTGTTAGTGTTTTTATATCGGATTGACAATCCATAACAAATAACTTACTTTCTGTTGAATAAACTTCCAACGGGACTTCCCTTCGGCAAAGCAAATGCTTGGTTGACTTTGTCAAATGTTTCCTTAGCCATGCTCAAATGGCACTGCTTTCCGGATTGAATAAAGTTTTGCTCGATTGCATATCTAATTCTTGCTTGATTCTCAGTTAATAAAAAAAAAGTTATTAAACTGCAATTATGGACTACACTTCAATCGAAGATGTGGAAATATTTACATTCATGTACACAAAATCTCCATCCACGACAGCTTGTTCTCCATCGACAAAGGAGTCAACTAACCATTCCGGGTTGTTGCGTAATTTATCACCAATGATAAGGTTTAAACCATCTTTTGCTTCCTATAGGTTTCAGTAAAAATTTGTAATAATATTTTTGTTTACAATAAAATTCTAACTTACCATGAATAAGGATTCCAAATCTGATCCACGCCAAACAATCCAACCTAGTCCAGATGACGGTAACTCTTCTAGTGATCGTATGATTGGCTTGATGTTAGGAACGCTCAAAAACGATACGAGAGTTCCGATGTAAGCGTGAATGAACACCAATGCACACAAAAACCAAACCATGGCCAAAAAGCGCAAAGAATGATTCTGTTCTGGGATTCTCTGACCAGCTGTAAATTTGCGTTGTATGTTATTTAGTAATTTTTTAGCAAGGCTAATCGGAACACAATTCTGTATGACAACGGACTAGACTTGCATTGCGTTAGAAGGACTCCGTAGACAAGCATGAACCGTTGTTCTCGTTTTCGGGCCATCGACATTTTCGCTTTTGCTAGTATTTTGGACTGGACCCACATGATGCACGGTAGGATTCCAAGGATCGCTATCAAAATTATCCATACTCGAAAATGGAAAGGCTTGACGAAGGCTGACGTTTGCTTCCCGAGAGTCGGAGCAGGGATCAGAATGCCGCTGGATTCTTCGTAATAAGCAACCGTGAAGTCGACAACGCGGTTGCGAACGTGCGTCACGGAGAATGAACCGATGCCGACATCCGATTCCTGTCGTCAAACGGATAAGAAGATATTCGAAGCACATATCATGCGAAATTCGTTTTACGTTATTTAGAATCATTCCAATCATTCCATTCCAAGTTCCATTCGCCAAAAGCGCTCCGTATGCTTTATCCTTTGGGACTTCAATTGTTATCCTGTTCGAAAATTCTCTTCATTTGAATAACTCTAATTAGAACAAAATTTAAAGGATATACGAGAAATTGTAGGTTTCCATAAGGGCAGCGAGGATTTCAAAAGAAAAGCCTTTTCCGTCAACGACAATCCCATTTTCATCTCGTACAAATTCAACGAATGGAGAAATCTAATCACAAAATTATGTTAATCAATGCGAAGTTGGAAATGTTCAAAGGTTATGTTTACGTTACTTCGACTGCGGCTACACGCAATATTTTCCCATTCAGCAGCTCATTAAATTCCGTACCTAAACCGTTAAAAGGAGAGACAAATGACAGATAAAAAAATGACAGATAAAATCAGATAGAATGATTTATAATACTTTTTTTTTTTACTTTCAGCTTTGGTGGATAACATTATATGATCCGGTAAAATAGCTAGAATGACTACAAGAACGGACGTTCTGTGGTACCAAGACATGGTCAACTGAAGAATTCAATGAAGAGAAAGCCAAAAAAGGGACAAGCTGACACCCATTATTGGTGTTAACACGCACACCTAGTCAACGCCCTTAATGCAATGTTTAAATACATACTGTATGTGCCTGTGAAAAAGACGTGTGACAATAAATTTCGTATGAGGGTCTCAACAGGTAAGGCTGACGCCAAGACTAAATTGAAACAAAACGGGATTCGCTATTAACCAAGAAATCGAAACGAAACATTAGTGTTGTTAAAACAAGAGTAATGTAACCCGTGTATTTGATTGTTTTAAGAATAGATAGAAAACTCCATAAATTTAAAAGAATATTACCCAGCACCACATAAATCAAACAAGGAATTCTAACGATTATACAATCACGATTCAACATTCTCGCGTCCTTTGGTTTTAGTTCGAGTCAAAGGAGCAAGACGATTTGAATGGGAGCTGCTACTACTGCTGCCAGGGGCGGAAGACGGCGGGTGGCTCACCGACACCCTTTTGGTTCCAAGACGCACAGAGCCTTGACGCTGAAATTCGGGAGCCTTATTAGTGGGCAATTGGTTCAGTGCATCCGATTCAGAGCGACTCAATGGAGCTCGCAATTTTGATTGAAATGTCAGACTAGGTGTTGGCGCTGAAGGTACCAACGAGCTGGAAAAGTAAATTTTTTTTTTGGCACGATAAGTAGAGGTTAGTTATATTTCAAAGACATATAAAAACAATACCGTCGGGGTGGAGCAGGTGCATTCACTGGTTGCTTTGGCGGAACCCTCATAGGGGCAGGAGGCGGAGGGACCTGCTGCTGTTGCTGATGAACGGCTTTCATAGCACCAGTCTTTGGAAATAAAGGGGCTTTGGGAGGTGGCCCGTAATTATTAGGAGCTGTCGCGGAAGAAGACCTTAATAACGGAGTCCTTCAAAATAAAGCGGCCCACTTATCGCGAGGAAAAAATTTGAATTAAATGTGTCAAATCACTTGAATGTGGCTCTCTGTGGTGCACTTTTGGCAGGTGACGTCATAGGTTCTCTGATGTTTCTTCGTAGTGGACTAGGATTAACAGCAAGTGACGGGCGAGTCCGTAAGGGAGTTGCATAAGACCTGTTGGACAAACCAGGGCTGGATCCAACACTCATCCTTCCTCTAGTCTGCTGTGAAGCTTTGGTAAACTAATAAATAATTTTTTAAAAGATGAATATTGGTCAGCAATGGAAAAAAAAATATACAGTTGATTACTCTAGGCGTTTTCTTCATTTCTAATTCAGGGCTACTATGGATCAAAATCTCCTCATCCCTTGCGTCACTACGAGGTGAAAGTAGCATCGAGTCTGGGGATAACTTCATTGCCAAATCCACCACTAAAATGAAACAGAAATTAGGAATCTTAAGAAATATACTGTTTTAATAAACAAGAGATTTACTTTTTCGAGGACTGATGGTCTTTTCTTTGTCATATTGAATGTGATCAGCCAAATTCAGAGCTTCCTGTTCAATAACATCCCAAGCAAGTTCAAATGGATTAGAAGCAGTGTGGGTAAAAACAGAATCTTTGACATTTTGATGTTCACAAGTGTTTTTATCCTGTCCAGGTAGAATTTTTTTGTCTGGGCTATCATCGAAATTAATTAAAATTCCTAAATCAGTTTGATTTGAGTTTACTGGTGTCCCTGTGTATCAATATAAAATTAAGTAATAAAGCTTCTATGCATTTTGTTGCTTTAACCACCTGCTGACAAGGATGGGGAGTCTTGATGCTGAGATTGGGATCGTAATTTGATAGATTTCTCTAAAGCAAGTCCAAGTTCGAGCCCAAGATCTATGCCTTGTCTTGGCTTGGAATGCTTATGTTGCATAGAACATAGCTCAAAAGGGTCATCATCCTGTTGTGTAAACTCTGAAGGTCGAAAATAAGGTAGTGAAGAGAATCTGTCATAGGAATTATCAATCTCTACTAATGTATCAACAGGAATGCCTGGAAAAACGGAAAAGAAATACGAAATCCATTAAAAAACTGTTAACCATGTCTTTTAAATCAATGATTGCACAGTCAAAAGATAAGTCGTTCACTTACCCGACATCACAGTTATTTATTAGTTTACTACACCATGTAAAAAAAAACACTAAAACCAGTATGTTCGACCCTTGCACGAAAGCAGCAGTTAAATTGTGATGACAATGATGAACTTTATCGAAATCGTCGAATTCTGAAATCTACTTTTTTGAAATCAGACTTCAGACCATGATATCAAGTTCGAAAGATGGCCACCAGATGATAGGTAATCCAATTTAACGGAAATTTTAAAAAACCTTTCAAACTTCAGAGTTTCTTCAGTTATATACTTATATTTTACTTTAATTTTATTTAATTAAAAACAATAAATTGTAATTATTATATTCTATCAAGAATCCGAAAACTTAAGTCATAATCGGATTTAGTTTGAAACACTATCAGTAGATGACATTACGCAACAGCATGACGACATATCGGAGCAGACGAACTTGGAACGAACCTTTTCTTTTGATGACAGAGACAGGTTTCGGTTTTCTGCGACAGCAAGTTCTAAAAGACGAGCAGCAGTTCTCGCTTTTGCGCAGAGAAACACTACCAGAGACAAAATCTTTAGATCAGACGCTTTTCGTGAAATTCGTGGAGTACTTGTTTTGTCTCTTAGTTGAGTACAAGTGCATTTCTGACAGTGACAAGAAAGTGGTGATTTATTTGTTTTGCCATTCCTCCAAGTTAGAACTGCAAGGATGAACATGGTAAACATTTTTATTTTCTGTTTATAGTTCTAAAAAATACGGGGGAAAATGATGTGTTTTTGGTAACCTTTTTCCTGAACCTTATTACCAAAACACTGTGAAATGAATATGAAAACAAACAACGTTTTTTTAATGATATTGCAGGAAGAAATATTGCTAAACAGAAAATCAGTTACGTAAACAATGGGAGTGTCTGTTTGTATAACATTTAAGATTGCTACACCTGCTCGCTTTGTTATATTGCATTTATATTTTTTCATTGTTTACTATCATTCATGCTGGTGAATGCTTCTGGAGATTGTTACGGAAAGCAGAGTTTAAAAAACACATAGGATTAAACTGTATAACTGTAGTGTTAGCAGTAGTTTTATACTTAATTTATAAATTTTACTGAGATTTGTTTATCGGTTCATTTCTTAACTTATTTTTTAAAAGCTAATGCAAAATTGACCTCTTCGATAAGAGATATAAATTTTAACTTAACGAGTTCGTTTAGTTTAATTCTTGATTTATTGAGTTCGTGTTTATCTGTGATGAGTTTGTTGCGATACGACTGTAACCTTAGAAAAAGTGCCCAAGAATGGGCGTCACTGAAGTTTACTTTTACTTTCCTGAGCTCGCACTACGTGGCAGGATATATTGCGTGTGAGAAACAGTGAGCAAGAATAGCACTAAGCAATCGTTGTTAATTCATTGTATCGTCGCTGTATCAAAATTAACCATGTTATTGAACCGATTTAGATTAACCCCCCCCCCCCCCCCCACAAACAAAAAAATCGTCGTTGATTTGGGAAAGCTGATTTTTACGATTATTTATTACTAAAAACTTAATAAAGAGGAGACAAAACTCATGCTTGCATTTGTTTTTGACTCGTGCCGTTGTCTGTATAGGAGCAGGTGGTAAACAATAAATTATATTAGCTACCAAACACCTACTGCGAAGTTTAAAAGACAGGAAGCCGAGTTCTCAGACCATGAGCTCGAGTATGGGTTTAGGTGACAATAGAGCCGCGACCCGTTTTCTCTTAGTTTGCAACGAGGAAGCCAAGATATCGATCCATCGATCGATGAAAGGCTGCAATGGCCGCTCTTGTTGGCACTGCATTTTTCCATTCTGAGCAATTGAAGCAGAATTACTAGGCGACACTTTCAATTGACATCATTCAATTGCTGTATCATTTTTATTCTTTATTGCAGAGGATGAAAGCGGGAAAATGCCCTACGGACGAGCTTTCCCTCACGAACTGCGCCGTGGTAAATCCTCAGGACTTCAACGATTCCGTCAAGTCAGTATTCTTTATTTTATTTTAGTATTTTTTTTTTTTTTTCAGATAATCCAGTAATAAATAATATAATAGATAAAGATTTTAGGGGAATGGGATTTGATGTACTCTGCAGTAAAACTGTTCCCGCACAGGACAACCGTAATTTGCCAAATTAGATCGATTGGTTGCTCAATTAATGGTTGTTTATTTGTGATCCATTTATTGATCCACTTCAGAACCGAAAGGCATGTATCGGCGCAGGGATCAAGGGGGGCAATCTTTGGGATCCTTTCGAACGGCAAAATGTTCCGATGGGAACACAAGGGGAAACGCGCCTCACCTGTATAATATTAGAAATAGTTTTGGGTTGTTAGGCATATGAATTGAATGGAATACATTAAAATAAATAAATAGTCTTTCATCTATGTGATTTTATTGTTTTAGGCATGTCGAAGTGAGCACTTCGCCGGGACAGTGTTTTGTCTTCACCGTCAAGAGCCATCGGGATGTTCCTCCGTCAACCATTGGGTTCAGTTTGCTTCAGCGCAAGTGGGCAACTCTTTCTCTTCTACAAGACATCGACGTTCGCCCATTTCAATTCGATACCAACCAACACACCCTAGCTAATATTGTCCTCGAGGTGGATTTCCTTCAAAAGAAAAGGTGAGTCAACAGCCTAGAGGCCTAGACCCATAAGTTAGAATGAAAGTGCATGCCTTGCCATGGGTCCCTAGAACGTTGCATGTCAAACTGATCAAATGGGCATCGAACCCTGCAGTGTAGGCATTGCTGCACGTATACCTCTCTTACTTATTGATCGGTGGTAAACTAGATGACGGGGGCTTATCTAATCTCTTACAGTTGCGATTCTCACTTTTTGCCACATGTATTGATTTTCTTTATCGACCATTAAAAACACCCCATAAAGAAATCATGTCCTCCCTTTTTGTGCGCTTTGAAGGAATACTATTAGCTCCTTTTATCGTGAATCCTGGATGGAAATTGATTCATGTTACAGTATTCATCTCATCACTTGTATTCTTGTACTATGCTTTTGAATGCGCTAGAGGATTTACCATAGTTCTATCTAATTTTAAAATCTAACCGAGGTATACAATCCTATGATGGGTTGCTATTCCCTGGTGTCTGTTGATTATCCAAGCTCTGTCAGATCGAATATCGAATGAGTAGCATGAAAATGACATGCCAGCCCTTTCCTCTCCCTCCGGATTTTACTAACACTGAGACGCAGTGGAAATAGTAGTACAGTAGTAAACTCATAGTCTAACCCGTCGATCTTTTTGTTGAAATATGCCTTCGGGCGTCTTTGTTGAATGGTGAAGTTGCGATGGCATGACTCGTTACATACCTACTAACCAGTTAGAAAATATCCCATTAAAACGAAACATGCAAACTTTCTGTATCACGCGGTTATTTTCCGTGTTCGCACTCTCTTACTTTGCCATTGGCTTTATAACGTCCTATAAAACATTCTAATATTATTGTGTTATTTTTAGCACAACGCTCGAGCCCTACGATAGCGATGCTATGGCGCGTGAGTTTTTGGCTCAGTTTCATCACCAAAGTTTCTCCGTTGGACAGCAGCTTGTTTTTCAATTCCAAGAGAAAAAACTTCTTATATTAATTGTCAAGGAACTGGAGGGTAAGTTCAAATTCTAGTGTGCAGCTCCAACTGCGTGTACCGTATAACACACGAGCTGATGCATATAATGATTAAGACAGACTGGTCGATCAATACTTATTCTGCCGTCATATTTTGGTCGTTTTCTTTTTTGTTTCTTTTTTTCAGGAGCGGATATTAACGCAATGCGTTCTGGCGCCAAGGAAATTAAGTCTCGTAAGGTCCGCATCGGTCAATGCTTTCCCAATACGATGATTGTCTTTGATAAATCAGAAGGATCCTCAGTCAATTTAGTTGGAAAGTCGAAGGGGTATGAAAAACGCACGCCGTGCTGAATTGCTATGAACTTTAATGATTTTCCAAACTTTTGCTCATTAGTAAGACGGTCCATCATTCCATCATCAATCCTGATTGGGATTTTCAAAACATGGGAGTTGGTGGTTTGGACACGGAATTCAACGCCATTTTCCGTCGAGCGTTCGCCTCCCGTGTTTTCCCACCCGAGATCGTGGAGCAGCTTGGTAAGATGTCACTATTCATGGAAATTTATCTGGGTACTTTATATGAATTTCATGTGGATTTACTGCTCCGTAGGTTGCAAGCACGTCAAAGGTATTCTTCTTTACGGCCCGCCCGGAACCGGAAAAACTCTGATGGCGCGCCAAATTGGAAAAATGTTGAACGCCCGTGAGCCCAAGATTGTAAACGGTCCACAAATCTTGGATAAATACGTCGGTGAATCTGAGGCTAATGTTCGGCGACTTTTTGCCGAGGCCGAAGAAGAGGAAAAACGAGTAAGTCCTCATGAGACAGCCCTTTTCAAATGCAGTTAGTGAAATAAAAATGTTGTTCTCCCTTTATTCTAGTTGGGTCCCAACAGCGGTCTCCACATCATTATTTTTGACGAAATCGATGCCATTTGCAAATCTCGTGGCTCAGTGGCCGGAGCGTCGGGCGTTCATGATACCGTTGTAAACCAGCTTTTGGCAAAAATCGATGGCGTGGAACAACTGAACAACATTCTCGTAATTGGTATGACAAACAGAAGGGACATGATTGATGAAGCCCTTTTACGACCTGGCCGCATGGAAGTAAGCTAATTAACCGTTTTCCCATCTAACATTTCGTCTAGAACACCTGCATGTTCTCACGATCAAATATTTCGTGTCTTGGATTCTTTAGGTTCAAATGGAAATTGGATTGCCGAGCGAAACGGGTCGAGCCCAAATTCTGAAAATCCATACTGCGCGCATGCGAGATAACAAGAAGATAGCTTCAGATGTTGACCTGCAGGTACTATATATATAAAAAAGTAAGGCTTACTGTTTCCAGACCAATTGTTAATTTATTTATTGGCAGGAATTGGCAGTGTTGACGAAGAATTTTAGTGGAGCAGAGATTGAAGGGTTGGTTCGTGCCGCTCAGTCGACAGCGTTGAATCGGTTGATCAAAGCGTCAAACAAAGTGGAAGTTGACCCTGAAGCCGGTGAAAAGCTTATGGTCGATCGTGGAGATTTTCTTCACGCTCTTGAAACTGATATCAAACCTGTAAGTCTTCACGGTATATTCTGATTCATTTCTTTCAATTGTCGTGACCTCTTTTTACGTCATTCATTTATAGGCGTTTGGTACCAGCTCGGAAGCGTTGGAATTGTACATCACTCGTGGAATAATCAACTGGGGAGAGCCAATCAGGAGTTTGTTGGAGTACGGAGTCATTCTGACACAACAGGCGCGAAGTGGTTTTGGTAATTTCGATTACTTTTTCTTCAAATTCTTTCTCTTTCTTTTATTTATAAAACATTTTTGTTTGCGATTAGGCTTGGTTTCCGTACTGGTGGAGGGTCCACCGAATGCAGGCAAAACAGCACTCGCTGCTCAGTTGGCTAAAAATTCCGACTTTCCGTTCATCAAAATCTGCAGCCCGGACGACATGGTTGGCTTCTCTGAATCAGCCAAGTGTCTACAAATCCGCAAAGTAAAATAATTCAAAACTATTACTAAGTAATAACAGCATCACTTTCATGTTTTCTCCTTGGTTTAGTTTTTCGACGATGCTTACCGCTCAGAATTGAGTTGTATTCTAGTTGATAACATCGAGCGACTGCTCGACTATGGTGCGATTGGTCCCCGTTATTCCAATGTTGTCCTTCAAGCCCTGCTGGTTTTGCTTACAAAGCAGCCCCCTAAAGGACGAAAGTTACTCGTGTTTTGCACGACCAGTCGCAGGTTAGAATATTCATCACAAGAATAAGAAGGATTAAATGTCTGACGCCATTATTTTATTAACATTTACTTTTAGACAAGTCTTGGAAGAGATGGAAATGCTTTCCACTTTCACTGCTGTCCTTCGTGTTCCTAACATTTCAACGTGTGAGCAACTAATTGCGGTTTTGGAAGAGACAGACGCATTTTCCAAGAGTCAGATCGCTGCTATTGCGCGAAAAGTTGCAAATAGAAGGTAATGCAAATTGAACTTAGTTGACTACTGTAATTTACCTAAAATGCTTATTGTCCTTATTTTAAAGGCTTTTTATCGGAATCAAAAAACTTCTGGGAATGATTGAAATGGCCAAACATTTCGATGAAGAGCGCCGCGTTTTTGATTTCCTAACACAGTTGGAGGTGGAAAATTTTTTGGAATTAGGCGCTTAGATTAAAACAATTTCGCTTTCTCTTTTTCCTCGCCGTTTTTAAAATATACTTCTTACAGAAATAAATGTTCTCTGTTGTGATGGGAGTTTCTTTGGTAGTGAAAAAGAAGCGATTTCAATGCTTTACTACCCAGTTTTCACTGTTTGGTAAAGATATCTGTTTTCCAGTCTTATAAATTCCTGTTCATTAGCAGCAATAAATTATTTATGTGTCATGTCAGTTCTATCAGTTTGGTATTTGGTCTGCAACCAACCTCCATTTCTCTGCAATCATCCTCTGAATCTGACGCTTGGGCGACTTTGTAACGATGTTTGTGCTTTAATATTGCTGTACGTGTTATGGAAGAACTTTCTCATTACATTTCATCATTCATTCACTTATATCGGGCTGGATTAATTTCAAATTTGTGGGTTTAGAGTCATGAAACAGATCTACTCAATTTCCTAGGAAAAATTAAAATTAAAAATAAGTATATGCAATTAGTAGGTTGGCAAAAAAAAATTCAGTAGATTCCGTTGTGTAGTTATTTTTAAAACTGTTCAATAGTTACGCTATTCGTGCGTTAACTAACGCACGAATTTGACAATTCAACAGATTCTACACGAATTTAAACGCGCAAAAGTCTGAATTTTCGCAATGGTTGAAGAGCTATGCGAAAAAAGAGGCCAAGGATCCAAATTTAATTTGTAACATTAAATAAACCGCCAATCGCTAGTTTGTACTCTTTTAATAGATAGATGGCATCAGTGTTTGTTTTCAAGGTTATTTGCTTAGAGTCGTCTGCGGTTAAAACCGTAGAACTAGAACCGATAATGGTAGAGTAAAAGTAGCTCAAGTCAGTAGAAATTGTTACTGTCCTAAGTCATTAGAACATTGCATTTTGTTGAAGAAACACGCTATCACCAAGTTTTTACCGCCAAGATGTCAGGGCATACTCATCCTTGTTGCAAGATTGGGCCGTCTATTCTGTGTGCCGATTTGTCATGCCTAGCCGACGAGTGTCGCAGAATGATACACAGCGGAGCTGATTATTTGCATTTGGACGTCATGGATGGACATTTCGTCCCTAACCTCACTTTTGGTCATCCAATTGTTAAGTGTCTGAGGCCAAAAATGCCAGATGTTTACTTTGACATGCACATGATGGTGCAGCATCCCGAGAAGTGGGTTGAAAGTATGGCCGATGCTGGAGCAAACCAGTATACATTCCATGTTGAAGCCTGTGAAGACATTCCCGCATTGTGCAGAAAAATTCAAGAATCTGGCATGAGAGTTGGCGTTGGTCTAAAGCCTGGAACACCTGTAGAAACAATCCTGCCATACTCAGATCTGTTTGATGTTGTATTGATCATGACTGTTGAACCAGGATTTGGAGGTCAGAGATTCATGGAAGATATGATGAGCAAGGTCCAGTACCTGAGAACAAACTTTCCTGATTTGGATATTGAAGTCGATGGTGGAATCGGACCCAGCACTATTGATGTTGTAGCTGAGGCAGGTGCAAACATGATTGTTTCTGGAACAGCAATTACTGGGGCAACAGATCCTTCCCAAGTTATTGCCCTTCTCAGAAACTCAGTGGAGAATGCAATTCAAAAATCCCAGCTTGAGCGCTGAATAACTTATTATGATTCAATTCAACATAGGTGAATGGATGTTTTAGAGTTACGAATTCTTTGTCATTGGGTTGTATATGTTATGTTTGCACATCAAATACAATGTGTAAAACATTGTTGCTTCAGTAATTTATTAAATCAATATTCTCATCAAGGTTGACACAGGTTAGACACAGGTTATTTTATCTTAATAATGTTTTTATTAGCCTGTAGAAAATCCTTGCCCTTGTGCTATATTTCCAAAGGGTGTAACAACTGCCAGGCCAACACCCATCCCAAAGCCACCAAGTGGTGCTTGGGCGATTCCGATTCCAGTAGCTTGTGCTCCACCGTTTCCTGCATTAGCTGATCCAAAACCTATCGCTGAACCTCCGCCGTTTCCTGCACTTGCCGATCCAAAGCCAGCCGCCGAAGATCCACCAAATAATCCTCCTGAATTTGCAATTCCAACACCAGTCGCTGATCCACCGCCCATGTCTGGTAAAATTCAATAATGATGAATGTAATAGTTAATTTTCTTTTTTATTAAATTTTTCAGTTTTCCTTACTTGATCCGAAAAACTGTCCATTTGGTCCGAAATTTCCAGCTCCGGATGAGAACAAGCCACCATTGGGTGTACCGCCAAAAGAATCGAAGTTACCTCCAAAGGGACGTTGTCCTATGAATGGCCGCCCTTGATTATAAGGATGACGACGATGATTATGAATAAAATGCCTTCCTTCGATTTCATCTTCTACGACCGATTCGGACGGAAAGAACTGTGGTCTAGCCGAAATGACCGTAAAGGTAAGAGCCCAAATCAGCAGTAAACTCATCTGTAACCAGGAAATCGATACTAATTTAAAATGTCTGCACTATTTCATGCGTATAGGTTATCAATTAATTTAAAATAAGTATATTTACAAGAATTAGCATGAACTATGTTTTAGAAAAAACGCTGGACTAACCTTTGCACTTGGTATGACTGGAAGCACTCCTTGACCCATGTTGACTGAGACGACAAATGAATTTAGGAGGGCCACTTGACAAATTTATACTGTGTGCAACTCTTGTCCGCTCAGGTAAAGAGGAAGGACTTGCCAAGGACGTGTAGGGGAGGGAGGGTGAACGTTAATTGAAGAGGGGGTATATGTTTTTGTTTGTCAGTCTAAAGAAGTTGAGAGATTTAGTCAAGTTGTTTGGAAAAACCCCGGCAAATGTCAAGGTTCCAAGTTTGAACCTGTCCGTCTTAACTAAGCCTAGCCCCAATTTTTATCCTCCAAATGTTAAGGCCAACAAGATGTCCCTAAGGAACATTTAACGACCTTGTGATTTAACCATGTTTTCTTCAGACAGAAAATGAATTAGAGTTACTTGCCAAGGGGGAAAAAAACGTCTTGTTTCGAAAGTTTTCGCAAGTCTCCGTCCAAACCGTGCAGAGTTCGAAATAATTCATGCATCTCAATTTAGGTTTTCTTATCTCATTATTAATAAGGAATCAACCCATTTGTTTACAAAGTGAAGTGCTAAAAATATCCCAGATTGCGGTTTTTTTTTCTACTTGTCCAAATTGATCCTTGCGAATCCCTAGCGATCGGGCCTAAGATAATTCTTTGACTCGGCATTTTTCTTTTCTTGCGTTAGTTCACCTGAGAACGCTCCTTCAATCTACAATGGAGGTCCTTTCGTCCCTAATGGACTGACATCGCACAAACACGATTGATCGGTTGTCCTGAATAGCTTTTCTCCTTCATCCGGTTCATCCTGGTTTAGAAATATGGCTTGTGCTCGTGTTCACATGATAAGTCCTTACGCGAATGTCATTTCAACCTTTATACCATTTTACAGCGACTACGAAAACTGAAATCATATTCCTTTTTTTTTTCGCTCTTTTATATCTAGTAATATCTCGCCCAACTTCATCCCCTGTTACTAACCACTCCGACTTTTGAGCTAGATACAGAGATATGCGTTCCATTAGGTTTTGAGTTGAACTTGTGTGTCCACAACTGTAGTTTGACTTTTTAAATGTACAACCTTGCATCAAGTCCTGTGAATAACTTAAGTATCTCCACTAACAGGGCGGGCGTTGTGCTCTAAGAGCATTAACAGCTGTTCTCATTACAAGAGAGGAAGCAGGGGACATTGATGCTCGCTATCGAGAATCTATCGATCCCTTTCGCTGTTGTTGCTACGCCCATGCATTATGACCTTGTTCCCTCCTCCCTACTGCGTCTCATCATTACTGCGTTGGGTCGGCCGATGTTGAATTTCAATCGATGATATCCTCCAGCGTTTGAATCCGTTATGATGGGTCCTTTCCGAATTCACAGCGCCTTCTGTCTTGTTGCTGAAAATGTCGAGGTGTATCCAAGTCCCGTGTAATTGGCGAAGTTTTATTGACCGGCTCGCAGCGATGACGTCAATGCTTTTTTGTATACGCGTCACAATTCAATGGCCCCTTTGACGATCGAGCGCACGGCGACGGCTGCTGCTGCTGCTGCTGTTGCTGTTGTATTCACTGGCGTTTTCGTGCATACACACAATTACGCAGCAATATACGGTGTAGCAGTAGTCTGCGGCCCATATGGTTGGCCGCTCCGTATTTACGCACTACTGGCATTATATAAGCGCATCGCCGAATTAATAAAAAAAGGTATCAAATACCGTACGTACTAGCCATTGCACCAGCCATATCCTTTTATCCTTTTATTCTCTTGTCCGATATTGTATTCCATGCCTGATCGATCGATCACAATTTTTGCTAATGGCAAAGGCTAATGTTACCAACATTTGGCGCACCCTTGTTATTCCATGCTCTGTATATTTCTCTCCGGTTCACTTCATTATATGTATATACTGCACTGTGCACACGAGTATCTATTGTAAATTATATTCGTCAAACATGTATAACTGTATAGAATTAATAATAATTAATCATATGTCTATTTATTTTTTGTATAATTTTATATGTGTGTAGAACATTGAACGGCGACAGTTTACGGGAAAACGTATTCAATGCTGGGTCTGCATTCTTCACGACCTGATATTTCGACGGGGACAATATGCTGATTGTTAGCCACGAAATCAAACGAGAATTTCTTCAATGCCTTCTGCGGTAGTATAGTATGTATACCTTGATGTGTTTTGATAAATTTTAAGGATCAGTGGGCTCAGACTTTTCGACTAATCTTTGGGCTGAACGGACTGAAGTTGCTGGAAAACGGGTATTTTCTCATTAGTAGTCGATGCGACCAGCCCGGAGTAGAAGAAGGTTGGATGGTTTTTCGAATGGACCGAGAGTAGACAATTTTTGAGAGCCTGATTAATTTGACTGATTTGTGACGTCTCTCCCTCGTCGGCCCACTTCGACGGATGACTACCGGGCGGAAAGATGAGAGTCATGAGGAGCAAGAAACAGCCGAAGCAAGTGGCGATCCCGCCGCCCATTTTCAGTGTGTCTAACACGTTGTTGTGCTCGATAGCCTGGCGATCAATGATGTTGAGCGAGGAGATGGACGGTTCGCTGTTGGTGGAGTGGGCCGACATCCACATCTTGACGTCATTGTCCTCCATCTGGCTGACGAGCGCCGAGTGCCGAGGCAGCAGGAAACCCAAGAGGAGACATGTCACGCCCAACAGGACAACCAGTGTTCCGACGCTGAATGACCAGGCGAAGCATCGACGATGTACGTGCCAACATTCGACTTCGCTTTTACTCTGGCCGGCCCCGGCCGTCATTATAGCGAAGTAATCATCTTCGTCCTCCTGTACATTGTCGGTAAATAGAAAGTATCAGCAATTTGAGCCCAGCGATTTATGGAATAGGAAATAATTCTAAAATGAAATTGGACTTACAGGTTCGATGATGCGCACTATTTTGGCGTCAGTATCGCCATCGGTGATGCCGTAAAAATTGTTCAGGTAGTGCTTGACACCGAAGAATGGAGTGCAGCCCACGGATTCGGCTTCGACAATTTTCTTGGTTCCGTCCAGCGACTGCTTTCTACTTTGGCTGTTGGCACCTGCTTGTTTGATGTGAGTGTCTTTCTTGTTGGCGCTTACGGTCGGCTGCGGCGACGACGTAACGACGGCCGCCGTTACGCCTTCACAATTTCCCAAGTGTCCGGTCGTCGTTTCGGCTGTCTGCTCCGTCTCGGCCTCGGTTTCTGCAAGACACTCCATCGCGAACGGCCAAACACGAATGGGGCGTCCAATATGGCGGCGAGTGTGCTGCTGCTGCTGCTGCTGCTGCTGAAGGAACAAGGGCACCGTCGGAGGCTGGTGCTCGCTGACAGATACCGACGACGTCATCGCTGTTGTTGGGTTGGTTGTTGGCGTCGGCGCAAAACTACCCCGGCCGAATGACGTCGGTTACATTCATCGCCCCTATGTCAGGGTGGTTCCTGTTCTTATGGATCGGATTTGTTTCCCCCCTTCCAATCTTCCCCACCTGTGTATTTGCGCTTCACTCAGACTCTTCTGAACTGATCCTGTTGGAGGATTTTGTTGTTACTTTTTCGAGAGAGTGTTTTCCGGAGCAAGAAGAACAACAACATCCGCGCTGACTCGCCGCTGCTCCCTACGTGCACAATGCGCGTGGCTCTCAATAGCGAAGCACTTGCATTATCAACGAAAAGTCTGGCTTAAGCTTATAGCATGCGACCAGCTGGAAACGAAGAGTACGGAGCGAGTCAGGCATCCATCGACTATTTATGCGTTTCTTAACCGACGGTAAAAGTTGCAGGAGCAGAGTGACGCAGGCGCCCAAAGAAACGGAGACAAGCCTGGACTGGGAATCATCCAAAGCCCCACGAGAGGAATAATAAAATGAGTTTTCTAGAATGTGAATAGGAAAACAAAAAGAAAATTCAGTCATCTCATTTGATGAACGAAAAAAAAAAAATAGGGATCGATAGATCTAGAAAGAAAGCTCGGAGCTGAATCCACGGAATTAATGAGAAATTCACAATCGGCAGTCAAAGAGATTCCAGCAAAAGACCGTCAAGTCCTCCCGTGAGCTCCATAAGAGGGCTTACACATACCCTGCATTGATCATCGCCATCAAAAGGCCACTGGAAAGATGAAGCCGAATTGATTAAAGTTGTGAAATTACCTACACTGTAGTAAAATGTCCATCTCGTCGACATTTTGAACCCCAAACAAGGGACTTCCGGTAGAGCTTCAGTGAACAATTCAGCCATTGTCCTTGCATTCCGCGTCCGATTTTTTGTGTGTACGAATAACGCGTATAGGGCAATAACCGCAGCTTAGTATACGAGTAAAATGAAATGCAATTATCAGAACCGACTGTCCTGTAATTAATGCCACGATATGGAATGTCTGAAAGCGTCGCGCTTGGAATCTTTTCCCTTTCATCCTCGACATTATGAATCCGCCTGCGCAGTCCTTGATAAAAGCATTCCGGAATTTTTTTCTCCTGTGCACAGGACCGTCGTACCCAAGACTTGGCGTAAGACCTGCTATAAGCGGATAGCGACGATGTGGGCAGCTAATTTAATCGTATAAACCACAATAGACGTCACGAACGGGCATACATTCCGATCAGCAGTAATCAAATGCACAGTGCTGCTGGCTGCTGGTATACTGCGGATCTTACTTTTAAAAAGTTGGAGCTGGCAATGATCCCATATTTTTCCCTTTTTCTTTTTGAGCTGTATTTTATTATATTTTATATTTTTAATATGATGTTGATTAATATTGATTTAGACCTGTGGTATTAATTCCAGTCGATTCGAAAAATCTGATAAAGTGTAAATGAGATCACTATATCAAGCTACACACTATGTCGACACCGGCTCTGTTCTCTCAGGCGGATAAGTCTATACCCGTGGGTATAGGCTGCGCCTTTCGTATATTTACATTCAATCATTCACGACGACAGTATCGGAGTGTGAACGCCTTTCCAGCCTATCCGGCGTCGTTTTGACGTGAAACATGGCGCGCAATAATTCGTCACGATGTTTGGTCAATATAATTCTACGAAAATATTATCTGTCGTCGTAGTGTGTTATTGCAATTAAGTGTCGCTCCGTCTCGTTCCTCCTCATAGTTGTATTTTCTTTCTCTTATCGACCGTATTCTAGTGTCTACCATTTGGAATTCAAATACGTTTCACAATTTAGGACTTGGAAATTCAGCTGGGAAATTGCATGCGAAAACATCTGTGATGAGTCTACATTTGGAGTTATAATGAAGACGAGATAAGAGCCACGCGCTTTATATCTGCCCAAATGCTTCATGTCCGTACGAAATGAAGGACGTTCTCCTTGATGAGAACCTTCATAGTTTTTGCTCCATCCTAGTGCGTCCTTTTTTATTTATCAGTCACGCTTCAACGACGCTCTTTATGTTCTCGCTTGTATGGATTCTGCCATTAACGTTTATACTACGCCGAACGTTGATTAACTGTCGGCACTGCCATTTTATTGCCAAATCAAGAGAATAAGTAGCAGTGCAGCATTCGTGCGAGACTAAGAAGGATGTGTAATACTGCACTGGGCGGTGCGGGATAGATCATCAACGAACTCGGAAGCCCCGTAGCTATATAAGACTCCCGCGCCTTCTATACCGTAACTTTCATCAACAGATGAAGAGTGATTTGTATGAACTACAGTAAATGTAAGGAATGTATACAGCCGTACCGAAACGTTATTTCCGCGCGGGAGCACTGAGTACCGTACATTTATTCAGCTGTATATTTGGGGCCATTTCTACTGGGCTTATTCGAGAGCTTGATATATTCAAATAACCATCTCCCGCGAGCTCATGCATGGCATATTGGCAAAACGTTGAATGAAAAAGCGGACCAAAAGTGATTTCAATGTTGGGTCATTGAGCTTCGTCCCGCGCTTTCAGATGGCTACCATTTTCATCACGAAAATGGTTTTATTCCCTTTTGGCTTCCAAGAGGGTCGTGAAGGGTCTTATTGTGGCGGTTTCAGTCAAAGTAATCATCTTCGTGCAAATTTTTGCTATTAACTTGACTGTGGTATAAAGGGTAAGGGCTTAGTGTAACTTGTTGAAACGAACTCTTTTATCCTAAAATGATCCCGATTCGTTCAGAGAATGAGAAAACCGAGCTTTGATCGTTTTTAAGCGGCTGGGATTTAGGGGAGGGGTCAATTTTTAATCGTTGCTATCGATTTCAATCAATAGATGGCTAATTAGAAGATTAGCGTCGTCTGCTTCCTTTCGTTTTGTTTTACAGTTTCGAAAAGAGACAAAATTAAAGATTACAAAGAAATCATTTTTTTTCGAAACGTCGTACGTGACTGCACGAAAAATGGGCAACTAATAAGATGACAAAAATTTGGTCGTCGTGTGAACTCTGGTCGCGTCTCTTTAACGCATACCTTAATACATACTCCATGCTGTTTCCATGGTATGCTGTTTCTCAGGTAAATTAAATTAAGACTATATAAGTATATATGGAATGATTAATTGATTATGAGAGCTTAAATAGAACAGTTAAAACCTGTTGCAAATATTTGAAATGTTAGTGCCTGACTACAGCATTCATTATGTAAGCTATCAATGCATGGCAGTTTCTTTGCACTATGTAATCTTTCATCCTTTGTGCAAATTTGAGGCCTGAGCCAGCCACCATAGCAACAAGAAATGCAAGTTTTGCTTGTGCCGGTAATGACCTGACATCATCATCACCAACAATCTCTGTGTCATTGCTTGGGTAATGATTTTCATTACTTTTTTTTCTGTGACCTGCCACATATTTACATGGTGCATGACTTGCATAATTGCAGTGTATTAAATGGAAACCTTAAATTCTCCTGTTTATTAAAAATTAGGGTATACCCCTGGTTTACTACTGTCTTATTTCCAACTTTTGCTTGCTTTTTATGTTTTCGTGACTCATTGTTCAATTTCTTATTTAGATAAACAGCATCCCCTTCAATTGGAGAAACGTCCGGTGTCACTCGAGAAAAGGATGTCTTCTTCCCTTTCTTTAAATGTCCTCGTGTACGCCCATGTGAATGTGGGTGTATTCACGAGGACCCCCTACCTATCCCTTCTGATCAATGGATTCAACATTTCTCGGAGGATTTTTGGATGCCTGGCTGTATTTCCCAGGCTTAAAGGTAGGAAAAACTTATCTTCATTCTTCCTTTTGGACTATTTGGTGGCGGTGATTTTAAATCGTTATGTATTACGGAGTACGATCATTCCTGACGAGCTATGCCGTTGACTGAAACTGTTTTGTTTTTGTCCTTGCCTTTTTTGTTTTTCAGTTAGGGTTCATTAAATATCTCATTTGTAGAACGACTGCAGATCAGACCCTATTTTTTTTAAAACCTCACAGCGTTGCCTGTTGGTAAACTTTAAATTCAATCGTTACATATTACAATTATTAATCGTGACATGGTACTGAGTACTTAGGATTATTCCTGAGCTAGGTGGTTGACTGAGCTAGGCGGTTTTCCTCTTGCAGTTTTCGTTTACTCAATCAGGCTTCATTAAATAACTCAGTTGTAAGAGTGACTGCAGATCAGGCTTGTTTTGTTTTGAACAACTTTGTTTGGGTAAACAATCAAATTTGAAAATACTTAAACTTTGTACACTAAAGTAATTTCAACTAGAAAATTTTTATGACCAAGAGGGACCTGCCACACCACCTCGTCTAACAACTTGCTAATGCCAACCTTTTGCTACATCTGCTGGCCACATGAATGTGTAACTCATGTTAACAGCTTTTCTGCGCCAGTTTGATCAATAACAACAACTCGGAATGAGTAACTTTTTGAAATTTTTTATTCAGAAACGGAATTAGCACCGCAGATTTCACGTTAGTACTACACATCGTAGGGTCACAAGAAATGACCAACTAATGGGAATTAATAGTCTTTTGTGTAACGCCAAAGAGTCTTGGGGGCACCGTCAAGATATATTTTTCTCCCTTATCTCGTTTTAATCCCTTCCAGGAATAGTCTGGCCCTGTGTGCTAACCATCGCTATCCGATACTTTGGAGCCCTGTTGAAGTAAGAGTGATTGAGGTTCGATCGCGAAACGCACTCCACTCCATCTTCTACTTGAATTGCTACAAATGCGTATTGTTCGTAAGAGTTCTTGCCCGCGCTGTTCGTAAATATGGGGTTAGTTTTCGACAGGCTCGTGCTGGAGTTATATATAGTCTCCTAATAGAAGCGCTGTATTTTAAAAGAAGAAAAGAGTAGAGTGGGAACGGCTGCTATCCCAAGTTTCTATGACACTTCTTTCTCTCTACTTTTATAGAATCGTGGCGCTCTTGCGGGGAATCGATCGTCGTCATCCTTTTTAAATCAAAAAATTGTTTCAAAGTCAGAAATAGAATTATTTTTAGAACTAGAGAATTGTTTAATCATATTTAATGTTGGAGAGATCGCGTGTGGGGATGGAGTCTGTTTAATTCAATCAAGTAAAAAGCATTAGGCTACGCGTGAATCGCTCGCTTGTTAAAATGCGACTGCTTTTGCGGATTCATTTTGTTGACTACAGTACATGTTATGACGACACGAAGTGTCAAAGCTAGCTACTATTGAATTTGCGTCGCCCACCTTTTAGCGCAGCGCAAGATGAGAACGATAAATTCCAACAGAGTTACAAAACTGGCCCCCAAATAGAGACTCATATTGCTGCCTACGTCACCTGTCAAACAAACAGAAGTTTTATTAGGTGATCTCCCAAGTCGTATAACAAACAACATTCGTGTGATGCGTGTGATGTAAAAGGACGTCTAGTAATATTATATACCGAGCCATTTGAGAAGACGTTGGGGATGATTCTTGATCACCGTGTAACTGAAAGACGGGTAGAAGAAATGAATAGCACTGTGCACAATTTCGTCTCCGTGCTTTTCTCCTTCGAAAAATTCGTCCTGATCGCCCAAATAGAGCTGCGATGGCGTTGAATACAAATGGTAATCGTTCACGACGCAGTCAATCGGGCAACCTGAAATCGTATAGAAACTTCTAAAATTTTGCTGACATTTAAAATTTTCCCGGGTCGTTCTCAAATTACCGCGAGAAGTACCCATCAACTGTCTTGTGAATTGCACTAGCGGCATTTACCATCAAGAGCATATATTTTTCTTACCAGCTGATTGCTTCTTAATTTTCTGAGCCAGGGCAACTGAATAGGCTCCAATCATAATATCAGGATCGCAACAGGGTGTATCTAAATTGCATCAGTCAGTGAATGTCGTCGTCGTTCATTACGCTTATTGTCTCCTTTTGTATAGCCTATGCCTTACCGTGGTGGTGATGGGTTCTACGAAAACGGAAAATGGTGCAGTTGAATTTCCTTTCCAACACAATTCGAGCCGAGGCGAAAATGCAATTCCTCTCGCTGTAGACGTCATAGGCGGGCACCAAGTGTGCATGACTAGTGGCTCCAGATGGTACGCAAGAGTAAGGGGATAAGATTCCCGTTTGCAATTCCGAGTTATCTGTCTATATAAATTCCCCGACACAATGTAGAAAAATAGATACGATTTGTCAAATTTTCAAAGAAATTTTTGATCATCAGTGTGCTATAGCGTACCCGAGTGAACGAGATGGAAACACCCGCCCACTTTCCTGTAAGACAGTTTGAGACAAATAGATTCATCCGTTATTATTTATATATATATAGGTCACGTAGAAAATCGCTTAAGTTTGTTCCGGTTCACCTGGTGCCATATAGTGACCGGCTGCTGAAATAATGGGATTGACGGCCGTAATCGGATCGGACACGGCATAAAGTAGGCCACGTCGGGATGCAACGTTGCTATTTACGATAGTCGAATCGAACTCTGTGTTCTCGACAAGGGATAGAGAGACAATACATCAGCAGGCGGAGAAAATGTACAACAAAGACATTTGTCGCGTCTTTTATTTTTAGGACGTTCCCTAGGTAACTGGGTGTATTACCGAATCGATCGCGAGTATTCGTCTTGAGATAAACTGTCAGTCCGTAAACTTGCGACGCAAATATCTCTTCCAGCGGCTGCTGCTTAGCGGTGGAGACGCACATCGTAGCCAAGTCGGTGACGTAGATTCGGTTGCCAAAGATTTTGTGGCAACACTGAACGCTGTTGTAAGAGGTTACATCATGAGTGCATCCCAGGATGATATTTTCGCATCTGAAAATGTTTGGCTTGACATAATTAATTTTTCACTCTCTGCACCGATATCAAGGCTTTTCATACTTGAGGGTAGCTTTCTCGTAGACTTCGTGAATTGTTTTGTTGGCCATTAAGCGACGGTAAAGGCTTTCCAGTTGCTGTCGTTTCTTTTTGTCTTTTCTCAGCGAACGGGAAGCCAACATTGGGGAGAGTGTCAACGCCAAATAGCTACCCATGGTCTTGTTGAAGCCCATGGCTAGAAAGTACAAATCAAAAAGACAATCTCAATTAATTGCAACACGTTCGCTATTTAAAAAAAAAAAAAAAACGGAAGAGATGATATTAAGGTTTACATTCGAGTGCCGAAAGACTGAAGAGGGATGTATCGCATATGTGGATGTCGGGAAGGTTCATGGTGTTGTTATATTGAACGATAAACTCGCGTTGCAATCCTCGCACCACTAAAGATTCGTAGCTGATCATAGAGACGGAGGTCAACAGTCCAGCGCCCAGCAGGACGACAACTATCATCCAAAAGGCTCTCAAATGCCAATGTTCGTTGGTGTCGACCATTCTGGCGAAACCATGACCTGTGGTGGTCTGGACGAACTTTCGCCAAATTTCAGATGCGGGACTGTTGTGGCTTTCTCCCATTTTCCGGGGAAACTCCATTGAGGAAACTCCACATCCCTTACCATTGGTGTTGATGACTACCTCTGGAATCTTGGTGACGAGATCAGTTCCTTCACCGTTGTCGCTGAAAGATGGCTCTTCCGACTCTCCCGACGTGCTAAAAGTGTTCGTTCGGCTGAGGAAACTCTGACGATTTTTACTATTCTGGTCAATCTCCGCCTGGCAGTTGTAACACACGAGAGACATCTTTGTCTGAATCGTGATGCTCGATGTTTTCTTTAGTTTACGGGTATTTCGTTGGAGGAGAATTACAGTGAGGCTAGGGGAAGGCTTGCTCTAAAACGACTAAACCCAAAACTCGCACCACTCGAACCCGCCTAAACGGCAGGAATCCCCAATAACCTACCGTACTCCGTTCTGACCGAAGTTTACGAACTTATTTTTTTAAATAGGCGGCTACTATTAAAAAGACTAATAAATAGCCTACATGTTGTACTTTATCGAAAAATTGAGTGGCTTTTAGCCAAATAAGTTCGACATAAAATAGTACAGGGCAGAGGATAATGGGTTTCGTTCGTGAAATAATGCACTAGATGTCAGTTGTCACAAGATATTGCGCGACTTTTCTGGAGCGATGGCGTGCAGGTTGGATTATTGGTATAGCGTTGAGTGTAGATGATGTTATTTTTATAGGACTCTATATTAGTCCTGCGATCAATGCCGTAAAATGTGACACAGCAATGCGAGGACAGTAAAAGTGTAATTTTTCTAAATTTTGCTTTTTCGTTTAGTGAAATAGAATATTATTCAAATTTACTGCGCAACATTGTTGTTCGTTGGATGGATTTGTTTCATTAATTCTACTTTTATGGTCTTCTTCCTCTTTTGGGCTTGAACGATTGCTTGCTGTAATCGCTTATTTCCCCCCCTATAGTGTTTCCAATTTGACAATTTCCTGTGAATTGACTCTTTAAATTGGGGTCGTGTTCTCGTGCGCTAATTGATCTTTTGCATGATTGCTCTATTGTTTTAAGTGTGTGTACGGAACAAAGCTTTTTTTCATTTACAAGATCGCCCGATTGTGTAGAAATTAATGGGCGAATAATTCATCAAGAATCGATATCTATGTTCGCTAATGGTTTGTTCTACTGCTGCTACTTGTCCTGTCATGTGCGCTACTTCCGTTAGTGCGTGATATGTAAAGCGTAACAATCAAAAGCAACCACTCTACTTTGATCTGACGATCGCCTTGTAGTTGGGTAGAATAACCAAGTAATCTGAATATCCAAGTCGGTTGCCAGGCAAATATCCTGTCAGGAAGTCCAGCACTTCCTGCAACATATTGCTTTCACGATGGGCAAAAGTAATATTTATTTGCCGTCTGAACTTTTTTGTTTTTGCCTGGGAGTTGGCATTGTTCCCATTTTTGTCATCCGTACTTTTTCCGGTAAAATTGCCTCCTGGCATCTGGTACTTCGAAGTTCGAATCGGTCGATTGCCGCTAGTGTGGGCAGATGTCAACTCCCGTCTAGAAGAAGAACTGACATGTAAATAATTCCGAATAAGTTCTACTGCACGGAAGCGTTGCCCGTGGCAAAGTCACGTCTTCAACAGTCACTGCTCCTGACAGTTTCGTTGGTCAAAGTGTTTATACAAAAGTTAGTTGTTGCTAGTCAGTCATCTGATCCGATTCCATTGCTATCCGGGTAAAAATCTATCTGCAGCGTATACCAAAGGATAAATTAGGACTTCTACTCTTTCAACAAGAATCCATGTCACATCAAACGTCATTCTGATTGGTATATTAGCCGAGAAAAAAATCCCAGTCAACCAATTAGACCTGTCATTAGTCATTAGTTATTCCAAAGTTCTAGTAAATGACTGATAATTGCGTTGATAAAGGGTTTATTTTTCTGATATGACATTGAGATTTTATAGTAACAATAAAATTAATGTAGTAAGTTCGCAACAATAACCCATCCAAAATCTAAAACAGAGTGATAATATAATTTTACTTCATAACACTATAGCGAAGTTTGAGTTGTTACCGGTAATCAGTTCCCTGTTAGGACATATTTTCAAATTTCAAATGTAAAATCAACGCAAATTAGTGGCGAATAATGCTAAGCAAAAAAAAAAATATCGGAATTTGTATCCAGGTAAAGATTTTCCCCCAACACTGATCGAGCTACCGCAAGCTACGAATGAATTAGAAAATTTCCTCAAATGACACGATTCCCTCTGATCCACAGTGCATACAAGAAATGCCAAAACTTCCGTTAAGTAAATGAGAAAAGAGTAAACAATCAATAACTGAGCCAATGAGATGGTTTCTCAACAAATATGGACACAAGGGGGGGGGGGGCGGACATTCGGAAATTTTACGTGACATCAAAATCCGCAGTTTCTGAGAGCTTCGTTGAGCTGATTGATGTTCGTTGGTGGCTGTTCTTCGTCCGACATCTTGGGCGGATGGCTTTCGGGAGGTAAAATGAAAGTCATAAGAAGCAACAAGCAACCAAAACAAGAAGCCATCCCTCCGCTTAACTTTAGGGTATCGAGAATGTTGTTGTGTTCGATAGCCTTACGGTCAAGCATGTTGACTGCTGAGATGGACGAATCGCTGTTGTTGAAGCGGCCATTTGTCCCCATCTTCTCGTCGTTTTCCATCGGGTTATTAACGAGTGCCGAATGACGAGGCAGCAGGAAACCCAAGAGGAGACATGTCAAGCCCAGCAAGATAATCAATGTTCCAACACCGAATGACCAGGCAAAGCATCGACGGTGTACGTGCCAACATTCGACTTCGCTTTTATTCTGTCCAGCTCTGGCGAGGAGAGAGTAATCGTCTTCGTTCTACGTGTGTATCAATACGTAATGAATGTTGATTAAAAACAGAAATAGTTGTACGACAATTATAGACTTACTGGTTCAATTATGCACAATATTTTAGAGCCAGGAGGATCACTGTCAGTGAAACCGTACAAGGTGCTCAGATAGTGTTTCAAGGGAGCAAATTCCGGCGAATTCACCTCAATAATTCTTTGTTTCCCGGTCTTGTAACTACCTGCTTTCGTGAAATCGATGATTCTCTCGGGGTTGTCTTCGGAACCTGTCGATTGCAAGTTGGTTTTTTCAGCTGTGTCTTTCTCTGTCTCCAGTTTGATTTCCGATAGACACTCCATTGCGAACGGCTACACTGGAATAAGGGGCCTTCAATATGGCGTCGGGATGTTGCTATTGCTGCAGGAATAACTGCACCGTCGGAGGCTGATGCGTACGGACACAGATTTACGACGTAGCAAGTGAACACAGTTGGCGCCGGCGCTAAACTGATCCCGCCAACCAATCGTGCATTTTCATTCATCACAAGACCTATGCATATAAGATGAACGATAAATAATACAATAGACTTGGCTCAGGCTTCGAGGAAGGAATTCTATTTTAGCGCAATTTATTCCGCAATGTCCGAGTCCCCAGCATCAACAGGAGCCGAGAAAAGATTTATCTCTTAGCTTTATGTACGTAATACTTGGCTTTTATGCGTTTTCCTTGACTAACTTTTTATTTAAAATTCATCTGAGTGAAGTACCCTTTTAATTCTTTCTGATTTAGTTACACCAACATTGCGTGGACAAGATTTACTATAGCTTTTTTTCTTTCCTGCTATTACAGCTGTGCCATAACACAAATAATACACTTGTTATTCTTTGGATGAGGGGTATAGGCTTCTTGCACTTACTGTATGTGCACTATATGCATTGCCAAACAGCAAACATATTGCGTGGTACGTGTTGTATGGGTTCTTTACGAATATCAACCGCACGTCAGAGAAGAAAATAAAAAGTGGAGAGGGAAGAAGTGCAATGAAATGAGGGCAGCTTTTTTACACTTTTATTCATAGACATTTAAATTGAGGTGTAGACTTCCAAAACGTGAGTGGCTTTCAGTCAAATGAGTGAATTTCATCATTATTTTACGAAGACAATAAGGTTACAATTACGAAAAGTGAATTTAGTTTTGCCCTGAACGTCATTCTACCTTTTTCGTTTGATGCACTTGCTTGTATGTGAATCGATTGTTGGTCATTCTAGTACGAAAGGCTTTCGTTGAAACGAATGTGCAAGGACTCGGAGAATCGTCAGATTGATTTATAGTTAGATTTATGGATCTTGCCTTTATGTATTCCTTTCCTATAACAGAAGTGAAAAGAAATTTCCCGTCTGCTTAATACCATAAACTTTACAACACGCTCGTTTCTCTTTCCAATCGAACTATAGTGTAGTATTACAGCCCTTAAGGACCACCATCAGGGAACAGGAACTTTATCGGGAAAAATTCTACATTTAATTCTTGAATTTAATTCTTGAATTTAGACACATGCTCTATATTTATATTTGAATTAGGGAATATATTTTTATGTAGCTCAATTTATTTTGGCAAATAGCGCTTTGCGTGCGAAGCTGGATGCTTTCTTCATTTCAAATAATCAATATAATGGTAAAACTATAACTAGATGCAAATAATTTTTTTAAATTCAGAAAATTTTCGCCTCAATTAAACTTTTAGATGAATAGGCTATGACTTTAAATTAAATGGGCATATCAGTAAGGTCCTTGCAATAGAGCTTAACTGGAACACATAAAATAATTCCTTGCTTCAAATTTTACAGCGATAAAGTGAAAATTTTTCTAGACTTTTCCTATTTTTGCGTCACTTATTCCTCATGTGGAATCAAATGACTGAGTCAGTAAATCTTTCTTGTAAGTTTTTCGACAAATGCACTTTCGAGTGCAGCGAAATAATAAGACGATCATTTCCAAAAGCGTTACGAAGCTGGCCCCAAGGTAGAGACTCATGTTTCCTCCAACGTCACCTGTTAATGAAAATTAATTATTCAAACAACCAGCAATAAAGTTGACAATAGTTGGGAGGATTTACTTAGCCACTTGACGAGACTTTCGGGGTGATTTTTAATGATTGTGAAGGTAAAGGATGAATAGTAGAAATGAATAGCTGAGTGGATAATGTGATCATTGTGTTTCTCGTCTACGTGCATGTCATCATGATCTCCTAGATCCAAATGTGTTGTCGAAGATGAGACGTGATAGTTATCGAAAATGCAATCTTCCGGACACTCTGCAGTAAAATTTGATTCATTGAATTTTTTTTTTCTCCAAGAATTCTCTAAACTTCACCTTGTAGTTTTTGTTTGATTTCGTTAGCCAGTTGTGGCGAATGTACGTCAATCATCACATTGGGATAGCACTCGTTCAAAGTCCCTATTTTTAAAAGTAATTTGGTGAGCCGACTTCAAAGAGTCAAGAGTCTTTTGTTCTCATTTAGTTGCTGATTTAGCCAACCCATTCGATCAAAACGGAAACGAGAGCAATTCAACTTCGCCTCAAGTATTGTACGGGTCGCGGCGAAGATGCAGTTGCGCTGGCTGTAGACATTATGATTGGGGACGAGATATAAGTGGTCGGGAGAGTCTGGAGACACGCAAGAGTGAGTTGATAAAATACCCTTCTTCAGTTCTGTGTTGTCTGTCTGGTTGGAAAGACAAGCAAATATTTCCTGTATAATTGAAAAAATATGCTGGCAATTTAAGCTCACCCTGGTTAGAGAGATAGAAACAGATGTCCACGTTCCAGGCTAAATTGAAGTATAAAATTTAAAAAAAATGTGTAATTAAATTATTGCGTTATTATTATATTGACTTATTAAGAAACGACAATGGAAAATGTTATATGTTTCCAACATTAGTAAAGCGGCCAACTGTAGAGATTATGGGATTAACAGCTGTGATTGAATCCGAGACAGCATACATGATTCCACGTCTTGATGCCACATTGCTTGAAATGATAGTCGAATCAAACTCTGTTAATTGAAAGCGTCATTGAGTCATCAAGATAAGACTATATTTAAATCAAAGCATATTAGGTACCAAATCGATCCACAACGTTGGTTTTTAAGTAAACCGTAAAACCATAGATTTGCGTATCGAAAATTTCTTCGAGCGGCGGCTGGAAATGAGTTGAGACGCAAATCGCAGCCAAATCGGTGACGAAGCGACGGTTGCCAAAGAACTTGGAGCAGCAGTTTTTGCTAGAATAGAGAATGCGATCGTGAGTGCACCCGAGAATTATGGCTTCGCACCTGTCGTACAAAACTGATTACAAGGTTGAATTGAATGATATTTCATTTCTCGCTGCTTACCGAAGCGCCGTTCGGTGAAAGATTTCTTTAATAGTTTTGTCTTTAATCAAACGCCGGAATTCTTTATCGAGGCGTTTTTGCTTTTTCTTGTCCTCAATTATGGCTCGTGATGCTAGCAAGTGTGAGAGAGCCAAAGTCATGTACGAAGCCATCGTGTTATTGATACCCATTTCTAAGGGGAGAAAAAATTCAGTTACCGCTAAAAGGTGGACAACGCCAATAGCTTCATTTTCAGCCATTCGGAATAGGATGAAGTTTACCTTGAAGAGCAGTGCGATTGAATAGGGATGTATCGCAAATATGGATGTCGGGCAAGAACATTGTGCCGTTGTTCTGAACGATGAATTCTCTGCGTAGCCCACGAACTACTAGTACCTCATAGCTGATTATGACGATTGAAATTAAAAGTCCCGATATGAGTAGTACCACCACTACCACCCAAAATATTCTTATAGATTTGGGTTCGTCACTGTCCACCATTCTAGCAAAGCCATGGCCCGTTGTTGTTCGAGCGAATCTCTTCCAAAGATGAAAGCAAAAGGAGTAATTTTCTTTTTGAGCTGATTTCGATAGTGGACGTGGTCGGCAGAACTGTGATGGGATTTTATTCATCGTTGACTGAAAACGTTGCATTACACCGTTCGGCGGTGTGATATCGACAGCAATCCAAGCATTTCTACGCAGATCAGCTGGAACAACAATATTTGAAGCAAACAGAGAAGTAGTTGCCACAGAGCCAATGGTTTTACCAGCAGCTGACATAGCTAGGAAGACGAAGAATTTCGATACATCCGTTCGAGGGGAAAATTGGTCGGAAACTGACACCTTGACACTGTGTGGAGCATCTACCTGCGCCGCTGAATTCTAGTTTTCATTCTGCGCTAAACCATACGTAAGCAATGGTGGCAAAGGAATAATGTTGGGTAATAGGATGCGCTTGTGCTTGTCACACTTTTTTCTTCTAAGCGAGTCGCTCGTCGATACCGTTATGATACACAGACACAGAAAGTTCTGATCAACATCATTAAATTTGACCTGCCTTTTTTGTAATAAAACTATGGTGGAGACTGAGAAAGGATCTGTACCTTATTAACTAACTGTCTTAGAGTCTAGGTAATTATCGGAGCACTTCTTATTGGCAATCCGTTCGTGCCACATTTCACGAAAAATCTAAAGGTAAGATTAAAGAAGTAATAATGCTAATGCCAATGCCAAACAGCTACGTAATGCTGGTTAAAGTAATACGAAGAGCTTCGTAAAGAGCACATGACCAAATAATAACATTAAAAACACCGTATTAAAGACATCAGTAATGTTTATATACAGTAGATTACAATGCACGATTTAATCATTATTTAGACTTGGTGCAATCCCGTAGCTAGATGGCTCATTCAACCATAGCTTTGAAATTCCGTATTTTCCATTGAATCTGCATTGAACCTGTAGTAGCTCGACGATTTCTCGACTACCGTTTTGTGTATTTTTATTCGTCTGGTATTTGTAATATTTTTGGAACTAGCGTGTCCGTTATTCCGTTAAACCGTTAACGGTATAGTAAATCTTACTCGAATGCTCCACCCTAGATGGCGAAATCCACAAACATATGCCCCATCTCGCGGCAGTCATGGAAATTAACATTGTTTCTGATTGGACCTTTGGACCTGAAAATGGCGACCACACTGCGACCATGAAGAAGAATGACAGGAGAAACAACGGAATAGGCTAACAGACCAAAATCTGATATCATGCTGAAGCCTGGCTGGAACTAAACCGCTTGGCGGCGCTGTGCGGTGGTAGGGCAGTTTTGCAAAGCAGTGGGAACTGGGAAGGGAAATAAAGATTCAAATAGGCATTTCGAGAACATAAATTCACTTCTTCATAAAATAAATTCACTGAAGCTATGTTGAAAATTCAATAAAACTTTGCTACAGTAGCTAACTTCTACTAATGTTGTAAACACAAAAAGTAAAACTGCCCTACCACCGCTCAGCGCCGCCAAGCGGTTTAGTTCCAGCCGGCTTCAGCATGATATCAAACTCTTAGTACGTCGTTGTTTCTCCTGTCTTTCACTTCACGCTGCGACTTTTGCGAGTGTCGGATCGACTGGTCGAGTCGAGTAAGAGTCGCTTACGTCAAGTCGTCAACAATTCGTGCCTATTACCAAACAACAAAAGCACAGTGAGTGTGGATTGTGGTCGAGGAGAAATTGGCGGTGGTGAAGAAACTATTGACAGGGAGGACCGTAAGATTTGATATTGTCGAGCAGCCCCAACAAATCCAACAGTTGCCTGAAGATTTGGTCAAGACAGAATTTGATAAAAAGCCCTTTATCAAGAGCACCATGTCAAGAGTAAACAATTTGAGGCAGGTGGTTCCCTCAGTACAGTAAAAAACAAGCATATAGGTGCATACAGTTGCAACAGTTACTGGAAGATTTGGCCATGACAGAATTTGATAAAGCCCTTAGTCAATAAAAGCAATGCATATTGAAGCAGGTGGCTTCCATGGTAAGTTGAAAATGAACATAAAGGTGCATACAATTAAACACATGGTTTTTGTCATAAAACACACTAATGTTTTGTTACACTTAACTTTAGGCAAAAAAAATCCTCTCTGAATTTTGACGAAGAAGTGGCTAGAGTTACCTTTGAGACTGTCATCAAAGTGGAGAAAGAAAAAGTGAAACTTATTCTACCCCCTTCGAGACTGTCATTACATTGGCACACTCTTATGTTGATAACATTAATGGTTCTGGTGGAGTCACCATCAGAGGGAAAGCAGTGGTCCCCCAATTAATCGAAATCCCAATCTCCTTTACTAGCAGACATAATTTTCAATTTGGGTATTGAATGCTGGCACAAAACATGTTACATCCTTGAGGACCGCCCAGTCAACGAACCGCCAACCTAATCGCAACCTGCTGCAACCAGCACTGAGAACTCGCGAATACGAGGAACTACACAACTTTGTACGGAAGTTGCAGACCCACAAGAGCTCCTGGCTGTTCCTCAAGTCTGACTGTAACGGAAGTCCACAACTTTTATTAGATCATCAAGATTACAAAGAGTTGATACCTGCGACTTGGTGAGTTTATTGGCGACATCATCAATATTTCTTGTTTTCATTTAACAGTAATTGGTAAAGGTAAAGTGCTCACGCGTATCCGTGACACTCCGTGATTTTTGTACTACTTACCGAATGTTTCAGCTGATGCAATGTTTACAAATTATTTGTTTCTTTAATATTTTCAAGTGAAACATTGTTTTTAAACGAATAGAAATTAAATTATAGTAAACAATAAATAATAAAATCAATTGTCTATAAAAGATGATGTATAATTAATGTTAATTATGAAGCTGCTAATAATAGTTTCTTTTATTTTTAATAGGCTCAAAACCTATAGCATTCTGTTGTTTAAGTTGGCGTGGTGAAGTACCAGTGGTGAAGTCAGAAATGGAAACAGGTATTGCTTTAATTTTCTCATGTTTCATATACACACTTAATTTCTGGAACATTTGTTAAGTTTAATGTAAGTGGGAAGTAGGGAGGACAGAGAAAATTCTTTTTGTATATGAAAAAAAAAATGCTTTGACTTATTTTTAGAGAAGTTCTACATAACAAGACATTTAGTCATGTAGGGTTTTGTGTTAGAATTTGTTGGTATAGTTAAAATGTGTGCAGGTCATGGGCTGCCAAACTGAAGCTTATCTTCTGCAGGAATTCTTTTGAATAGAATAACCAATGAAGTGTTGTTGGCTGTTAACTAGTATCTGACTGTGTGTAAGGCCTTTTTAGTTTTTACATGCTAAGTCATTTCTTCAATCTTTCTTCATCTCATTTCTTCAATGTCAATTGCTATTTATTAAGTTAGTTTTAAGCCAAAACCTTTTGGTATTCATTTTGATATTGGTTGTTGACTTGTTGTAGACCTATTCCAATCCCCAGCAACGTCAACCTGCAGAAGGAAAGGCCAGTTTGCATGGCCTTCACATTCGAAGGTCACGGAGATCATTACGTAAAACGTCTCATGCAGTGGTGTAGAGGTTGGGTGATAACGGGGCGTGTTTCATCATTATCAAGCAGGTATAATTGCCGCAAGGTTTAAGAGGTTAGGATGCGAAAAAAAATCGTACAAAAGGAGAGAGAAAAGGGGATGGAAATCAGTCGAGTGAGCATCTCCGACACGGCAACAACCGCAGCCCACTATTTGTCGCCAACTTCCTTTTTCATCGTATTGAACCAGTTCGCAATCATGGGTACATATTAATTTATTTTAGTCGTGAATCATTTCTATCTCGTTTCTAGTTGTTAATTTGATATGACCAGTTTTAATTGAAAGTTTATTTTTGAATTGCTTATTGTATGGTTATTTAGTTATCCATAGCGTCTTGCTGCTGGTGGGTTTTGTATGGTTGATGGCTGGGACGACCACTAGTGTACCGATGTCTCCTTGGTAAGATGATACCAAACCACAACGCCGTTGCCTTACTTCACAGCAACAACTTGCGTAATTACCAGTTACTACACCGAGGCCCTCAAGTACTACACCACTAAGGCACCGGAGTATTATACCATAACTAACGCGGCCCTGAAGTATTACTCTGCCCCGAGCTACACCATCAGAGACCGGAGTACTACACGAATACGTATGCTGCCCCAACCTACTACACCGAGGCTCCCAAGTGCAACTCTTTCCTCAGCTAAGTACTACTTTGTTCCCATCTACTACACCGAAGGTCTAGCTTATTACACCCCCGAAGCGTTCTACTTTTACACCGAAGCGCCTAAGTACTACACTGCAACCTACGCTGCACCACGGAGCCATCGGAATACTAAATCATGACCTAGCCTACTACACCGCCCCGATCTACACAACCACATCTGAGCCGGACATATTTTTAAACAGCGCCTTCAATTTTCTAGTAAGGTGGTAGTGTCTTATGTTAAGGATTTTGAATTGGAATTGGAAAAATCCCAAAAGTTTTCTGTTCAGTACTGGTTTTGTTGCAGCCGATGCCGATATGAAAGAAATTTTGTATTTTGTTAACTTGATATTATGTACAGTTTAAACAAGTTAATTAACTGTTATTAAACGTTTATATGTAAAGAAGGAAAAAAATTATGAAAAATTTACATGGTAATGTAGATTGAAAAATTCTTTAGTAAACACAAATTTAAAAAAAAACACGTATAGATAAACTACTTAAAAATTGTTGAGTAATCATCCAATATTTTTTTTTACGTCAACACAATTTAAGCTGCAATTGCAACAATCTTTCATCGATTAACAAACATATGTCAGCGGCGACATATTACCTAAAAAATAGTAGATTTAACCATGTTATGTTATGATAGCAAAGAAAAACCTCAAATTTATCGATCTTACATTTTTATAAATGAGAACTCAGCAAAATGTAGTCACAGCAACCACTTAAGTAGAACTTCAAAGAAGCATTGTCTGTCAATTGTCCTCAAAATAAATAGCAAGTTAGCAACATAGAATTTGATCTGGGAAAGGCAACAATATTTTGAAGATTTACAACAACTTGAATGCAAAAAGTTAACCTGAAATGTGATACTTATTAAATGCCACAGTAATAATTTTAAATACTGGATAAAATAAGTACCTTGCACATAGAAACTATTTGGCTTTAGAAGACACAGCTTGCACTGGATTGTCCTGTTTGATCTCTGTTTTCTCTGTTTGCACCTAGGTAAACTTCAGCTGAAATTTTCTGATAACATTGAGCCAAGAATGCAATAAGAATCATTAGTTAAATTTTGTGTTATTTAAACTAATTAAATTAGTAGTGCTTTTATCCCAGACAAGCTGTCATATTCCAATGCTGCTCTCCAATTATCAATGGCCATCAAAACCTACAGAAAGAAAAGAAAGATTTATCACACGTAAGGTAACGTGCAGAATGACGGGAATAAAGCTAAAAGGGTGATACAGGTGAATTATCAAAACAATCAGATGCCCAGTCCCTAGTGTGAGGATCACATGAGCCCGGAACATGCTGTTGTTGTGAGGCCAGGTAGTGTGGAAAGGATTTTTCATCTTCACCATCGTTTACATGATTGACTTTACATTTGCTGTTGCCTTGTAGTATGTAGCCTAGTAGAATGCCACAGTGAATAGAAACACATTCTGAATAACGGGCAGGTTTACCTTACCAACTGGGTGTTTTTCCTTTCAGCAATCCACTATCCAAGCACTGTTGCCTAGGTGCTGAAACGTCGGGAATCACTTGCAGACAAGGAACATGAACGGATAACTGCCTTGAGTGCCTTCCTTCTTCTACACTAAGGAGAAGGCACTCAAGGCAGTTATCCGTTCATGTTCCGACAATGCTTCTTTGAAGTTCTACTTAAGTGGTTGCTGTGACTACATTTTGCTGAGTTCTCATTTATAAAAATGTAAGATCGATAAATTTGAGGTTTTTCTTTGCTATCATAACATAACATGGTTAAATCTACTATTTTTTAGGTAATATGTCGCCGCTGACATATGTTTGTTAATCGATGAAAGATTGTTGCAATTGCAGCTTAAATTGTGTTGACGTAAAAAAAAATATTGGATGATTACTCAACAATTTTTAAGTAGTTTATCTATACGTGTTTTTTTTTAAATTTGTGTTTACTAAAGAATTTTTCAATCTACATTACCATGTAAATTTTTCATAATTTTTTTCCTTCTTTACATATAAACGTTTAATAACAGTTAATTAACTTGTTTAAACTGTACATAATATCAAGTTAACAAAATACAAAATTTCTTTCATATCGGCATCGGCTGCAACAAAACCAGTACTGAACAGAAAACTTTTGGGATTTTTCCAATTCCAATTCAAAATCCTTAACATAAGACACTACCACCTTACTAGAAAATTGAAGGCGCTGTTTAAAAATATGTCCGGCTCAGATGTGGTTGTGTAGATCGGGGCGGTGTAGTAGGCTAGGTCATGATTTAGTATTCCGATGGCTCCGTGGTGCAGCGTAGGTTGCAGTGTAGTACTTAGGCGCTTCGGTGTAAAAGTAGAACGCTTCGGGGGTGTAATAAGCTAGACCTTCGGTGTAGTAGATGGGAACAAAGTAGTACTTAGCTGAGGAAAGAGTTGCACTTGGGAGCCTCGGTGTAGTAGGTTGGGGCAGCATACGTATTCGTGTAGTACTCCGGTCTCTGATGGTGTAGCTCGGGGCAGAGTAATACTTCAGGGCCGCGTTAGTTATGGTATAATACTCCGGTGCCTTAGTGGTGTAGTACTTGAGGGCCTCGGTGTAGTAACTGGTAATTACGCAAGTTGTTGCTGTGAAGTAAGGCAACGGCGTTGTGGTTTGGTATCATCTTACCAAGGAGACATCGGTACACTAGTGGTCGTCCCAGCCATCAACCATACAAAACCCACCAGCAGCAAGACGCTATGGATAACTAAATAACCATACAATAAGCAATTCAAAAATAAACTTTCAATTAAAACTGGTCATATCAAATTAACAACTAGAAACGAGATAGAAATGATTCACGACTAAAATAAATTAATATGTACCCATGATTGCGAACTGGTTCAATACGATGAAAAATTAGTGTAGAAGTTGGACTGGCGTCCATTATCACCTTGGGGGTTTCGTCTGTTGTGATCCTGTGTGTGTATGGTGGCTTGTTGGTGAAATTTTGCAAGGAGAACGTTATTACGTGAGTATCAAAGTTATTTGTTACCTTTGTTTGTCAGTTCTTTCAATTGAGTGTGTCACCGAGCTAGAGCAGACATTGTTTTCATGTTACTTTTAATTTAAACGTTTCTTCTTTCTGACACTAGACGGCATATAGCCTTTGATCATTTTTTACCTGTCAGAATCAGTTTAGTTACGTTAACTTTGCACATCTCTGTAGAGATTTCTCAATGCTACTCCAAAAAAATTTTGTTTTATTTTCAGCAACAAAGCTCACTTGTTACATTTTTAATTATTGGTATTTTTTTTCTACTTCCGGTTTTCTTATTTCAGTCAGTAGTTCAGTAAATATTCATTCGACGCACAAAATAACCACATATTCGTGATCCTCGTCAAATGTGTGGTAAAGTTCATGTTTTGTTTTGTACGTTTTCGTACTTCCGGTTTTGAAAATTTTCCTGAACTATAGTTCAGGAAAATTCTCGATTTTGGCCAAAATCTGGATTTCGTTTAAATCACATCTAATCGACCCCAAATTTCACGTAGATCACGAATATTTGGTTTATTTGGTCGGCAGCTCAATGGTTGAGGCGCTATCGCTTACTTCCGGTATACTTCCGGAAAATTTGCATAAAACTAGCAAGTGAGCTTTGTTCTCTGCACAATTCTAAAGAGTCCTTGCCAGTTTAAGCAAACAGAAATGGTCTTTTTGATTATTTTTGTGACTTTTGTGACTATCTAAAGCCGGTCAGTTTTGAACGTGTCTAATAGATGGCATGAAGGATATTGTGTTTGTAGGATGTTGCGCATTTTCTACGCAACATCTTTTCTCTCTCCACCGCCCACCGTGTATAGTCTGGCAACACCGCCTACCTGGCGTGAGCCGTCGTCTGCTTCTCTCACTGTTCTGTCTCTTCACATCTTCTGTCATCTCACTGTACTTGACTACCGCATGTGGAGAAGACTCTCCCAATAGAAGCAGATTCCACAAGTGACTTAAGTGTTAATCTAATTAATCATCTACTGGCCAGGTAAGAGCTGTCTCTTTCATGTGTTGCATGTGTAACGCCATTAAGGCGACCCTGCCATTAAGGCGATCTATTTGTCGGGTACCTATCGGTACGATTACTATCGTGAGAGATTCATTGTCTACCATCTCTTACAGTGTTGTCAACAGATGTGGGCTTATGGCGACTCGTTGTCTAAATCTATCTTCAGCTACAGCTATTTTCTTCGAAAGTTACAAATGAACACATAGGTTACTTCGAGTTATTTCGTATGTAACTTGTCGGTGATGTGTTCTATTTCGTGTACATGTTGGATAACCTTAGTGTACATATTGGATAACCTTAGTGTTTCTCATCAACTTACAGGAGGAAACGTAACCTACCGTTAACTATTTTGTTCAAAATGTGCCATCGAAATGACACAGGTAACTACCAACACTAGCTTTTATTACAGTATTGTTGAAACATACAATCTTTTATTAGGATTCATCATTATTATCTGCTGTAAGAATTGGACTTGCTAGATCACCAACCCCATCACGGACCAATCTCTCATTCTATCTTCTAGAGAACCTTGGCGGACTGTTTGGTGGTTACATGTGTAAGTTTACTTGTCATGTCACAGAACTTTCTTTGTTCAGTCTAATATGTATTCAAAGTATTGATCTATCTAATGTTATAAGACGATTTCAACTGCAGTATACTGATTACCTATTTAATTATTGTTTAGATCCATAGTTGTCAAGCACATTGATGACACAATTTGTTAACAAGTTTCTTACTTAACAAGAAAAGGCAATTTTCTTGTTTTTTACTTACAGGTTTGAAACTAGGTTTCTAAATTTGCATGACAGACTTTAAGAAAAGTCATGTTGAAGAAAAAGGACTGACTGACAATCAACAAGGTACACTACCTTGTTTGGTAACCTGTTGGCTGCTTCCCTTGAATCTGAATAAAAAAATGTATTAATAATAAATTTACTAGTATAATAAAAATCTGACTTGACTTTCATACAAAATCTGTAAATGAACTAATTAGGATTGAGGCAATTTCATCATCTACAATTACCACAGTTATAAATTATGTTGCAACATATCAGATTAGAGCGTTCTATTACATACGTTAAGTTCATCAACACATACTCAGGGTGAAACACAAATACAGAAAACTTTTCATAAACTCGTATTCCACTGGCACAGCAACATCAGGATGGCAACAGAATCAGTTACTGAAAGGACTTCAGCGCAATTCAGGATAGAAACTTGAACAAGAGTCAGACCGCAAAATCGCTGGACATTTTCCCCACTCTTGAGAGAAAAAAATAACTGAACACAGTATTATAAAAGAAAACTAGACATTTTAAAAGTAACAGTCAATAAATTCAGTCAAATTACCATTTCAACAGATATTCTTGCAGCTTCGTTTCAAGTTTTCAATTTCAAGAGAACACCAGCTGCATAGACTGCATGCAGCAGGTTGATACATCATTATTACCAAGGCAGATGAATCGGTTTGTCATAAGTCCTGTTGCGAAAAAGAGAAATCATTCATTTACGAACTAACTCGTAACAGATGTAAAATACACCATGGAAGAAAAAAGAATATATTCATGTGAAGTTTAAATTGAAATTAAGATCAAATTTAAGCCTATTATTTTAATTACAAGATGAGTTTGCATCAAAATTCTGTAAAAAGATAGGGAATTTCATGTTCTATTTATACATCAAAAAGAAAACTACAATCCAGCAAAAGCTGATGGGCAGGATCTCACAAAAACTCTAGACCCGCTACAATATTTTAATTGGAATTATAAACTTCCCAAATAACAACCCAATATCACAATCAAATTACCATTTCAAGATGATGTCCCCGTTCAGGATGAGACCAGCGTTGTAGATTGGTTCCAAAACCTTCAGCTCAATTTGACTTACTTTCCAACAGCTGGCTGCAACAAAACCACCTGCATGACAGTAATGAAGCTTAAAGTTTACCAAATTCCCAAATTCCTCAAAAGATACTGAAAGAAATATCTTACCCTAACATCAACTGCAGACCAAATAAAGCCACCAAAATAAACTCAAACTGACTTTGAAAACCTAACGAGCAAAAGAACATTGATTAACACCAGTAACCATGAAATATGAAAAAAAAAAAACAATAATATACAAATTAAATAAAAGAATTGAAATTGTAACTTAAACTCACAATTATAAAATGAATGATTCAAACACCCAATTGTTAATGCAGTGAGTTCTTCTAATTTAAAGCTAGCACCACACTCTACAAGACAGCACTTCCTCCACCAGCACCACAGACTGCAGGCAGAAGCTCATCACAACAGCGCATGGTCTTCATACAACAGCTCTCCACACCGTTAACCAGCTGGCTGCAACAAATCCAAGTGGACATTGGACTGCCTTGAAAAAGCTAGACTTCACCAAGCCATTAATCCTACTTGAAAAGAAACATCAAAAGACAAAGTATTAAGTTAACTAGATCACTCCTATTTCTTACCATCCAACAATTAGCCAACAAAGCCAAGAAGAAAAAGAATTCAAATGACAAGAACAGATGTGTATCATGGGCAAGACCCAAAGAATCTAGGAATTAAGCTGAAGTTCTTTCACTGTTCTTCAAAAACCTCAGCATTTAAATTTTGATAATGAATCTACAAGTGCAAGATGGAAATATAGTATAATATACCTAGAATTACCAAAAAAGTCTATGAAAAATTTTTACATTCAGAAACCTTAATGGATTAAAACCTCAATTACCTTGAGGATATTTGTGAAGAAGAATGTTGAAGTTGACTGACCACGAACACCGTAACTGACAGCACCCGCAACAGAAATGACGTCAGCGGCATAAGCTTGCTGGTGCCATATGTTGTTAACATCAGGAAGTTGTCCCTTGGTGGGGAAACTCTGAAGCCAATACGATTTCTAAAACAAAAAAATTCTTTTCCGTTGAAATGAAATAATTCATTTACCATTAAACAAGTACACAAGATCTCCATTTCAACGCATCTCTACTGGAGAACCACTGCACCCCAAACAGACACATCAAAACAAACAGCTCAATCATCAAACCGTCCATGAAAACCTATAAGCACAATGCCAAAGAACCAATAACATTGATTACGTGAAAAATAAGATTTCAAAATACAATTTTTAAATTAAAACAAGAAAAGTTTAACATAAGCTTACAACTGTAAAATTAAGCAATCTAATTTGACAGCTATCAACTTCAAATTTACATTAGACTTGAGTAAATAAATCAATAAATTAGTCAAAGATTATCACATCACAAAGATTTCATTTAGGATTACTAAGAAAATGGGAATTTCAATTCCTGTTCCAACCCATAAAATTGCAAATCTCTACAAGCTAATGAAGATCTTTTCATGAACGCTGTCTTGCTTAGAAGCAGGAAACAGTTACTTCATTTAAATCAAATTAATGTTACAGTTTAAATTAAATTAATTCTTAACTAAGATGCATGGGCAGCACACATACATAGACATTAGACAAATCTAAGGCAAAATGCTAACCCTTGATTTATCCTACAAGTACATTATTTCCATTTCACATTTCCTATTTAGATTTTGTCTCACAATATATTAGAGAGTAGAGACCCTCTTAAAGACTAACCTTAATTCCACGGCAGCTATCAAGTACGTGTAATGCTATGAAGAAGCTTGGACTTCATCAGGCTGTTTAAAAAGATAAATAAAAGCTCAATTTCTATCAGAAACAAAGTCAAAGAATTTTAACTCAAAGAAAGTCTTAATTCTAAGTAAATCAACATTACTTTATTACTTTTGAAGTACTTCTACAAGTCACGAAACGTGCAACATGCAGCAAGAGACGACATCTTTGGGGAAAAGTACAGCAGCCAACATGACGAGATGGAATTGCCCAGTCGTAATTGAAAGCCATGTTAAGCCTACCCGTAAATTTACCAAACAAAAATTTTAATTTAATAACCTCATTGAATAAAATCAGGACTTACCATTTTTGAGCCGAAAAATGTCAGGTGAGACTGAGAGAGTTTCCTGTAAGACTGCACCAAAGCTCCACGGACAACGTCTCCGATGAAAAGAACCAAGAACGAGATAAAAACTAAAAGGAAAAGTTTTAGCAATTTATCTTTGTTTCTTTGATGACCCGTCCCCAATCTAAAATACCAATACACAGGGCTGAATAATAATAATTCAATCCCTAAACACACTAAAATATTTAGCCACCTAGTGACAGGCCTTAGCATCCACGCACCACGGACGGACGGCCCTTGAGTCGGACGGAAAATGACTTACGATACGATACGATACATATTGAATGAGCCACCGCTTGCCAAGTTACCATACAGTACCAGCCTGCGGGTTTGAAATTTAGTACGCATTGTTCCTATGAAACCTGAAGTGAAATTAAATTTCTCGATTATGGTTGATATAAGGACTTCCTAACGAATTTTCGTTTCTCTGTCCCATCGAGTTGGTGTATTTCGGCGCTCCGGGATACAAAGAATAAAAATTCTACATTACATTTTGAATTGATACGTTGTTTATACTTGTATTCTATTTATGTCTTGATTAAGGATTTTTTTGTGAGGGACTAAAATATTTTGGCAACTTAAATTAGCTTCGTGTAGAATCAAATGACTGGGTAAATAAATTTTGTTTGCCCATTTTTCGACGAATACACTTACGAGTGCAGCGAAATAATAAGACGATCATCTCCAAAAGTGTCACTAAGCTGGCCCCTAGATAGAGGCTCATGTTCCCCCCCACGTCACCTATACGTATTACGTAATAATTGAATTCAATGAATGAATGAATTATGAAGTAACATACGGTATACTAGTTGTTTAAAATAAAGTTAATAGCAGTTTGATGATTTACTTAGCCACTTGACGAGGCTTTCGGGATGATTTTTGATAACTGTGAAGCTAAAAGATGAATAATAGAATTGTAAAGCTGAGTGAAGAATATGGTCATTGTGTTTCTCGTTTGAGTGCATGTCATCATGATCTCCTAGATCCAAATGTGTTGTCGAAGATGAAACGTGATAGTTGTCCGAAATGCAATCCTCCGGACATTCTGCATAAAAGGTAAATTCTTTTTATCTTTCCTACCGTACATTAAAAAAATGCTCTCAAAACTTCACCTTGAATTTTTTGTTTGATTTCGTTAGCTAGCTCGGGTGAATGTACGTCAATCATCACATTTGGATAGCACGTCTCCAAAGGACCTAATTCAAAAGTAACATTGTAAGCCAACTTCAAAGAGTCGAGAGAATTTTTTTTTTCGACAATTAGCTGCTCATTAAGCCAACCCATTCTATTAAAACGGAAGAGAGAGCAATTCAACTTCGCTTCAAGTATTGTGCGGGTAGCGGAGAAGACGCAGTTGCGCTGGCTGTAGACATTATGATTGGGGACGAGATATAAGTGGTCGGGAGAATCTGGAGACACGCAAGAGTGAGTCGACAAAAGTCCCTTTTGTAGTTCCGTGTTGTCGGTCTAGACGGAAGACGAATAAATATTTTCCTTTCAAAAATTTAATTTTTGATGAAAAATGCAACCAAGCTTACCCTGGTGAGAGAGATTGAGACTGATGTCCATGTCCCGGGCTGTATGGTAATTCAACAGGGAAAATTTAATCAAAGTAATCGTAATTGAATTTTTAAAGAAAAAGTAATGATTCCAACATCGATATAGCGGCCAAAGGTAGATATTGTGGGGTTAACGGCTGTGATGGAATCCGATACAGCGTAAATAATTCCACGTCTTGATGCCACATTGCTCGATATTATAGTCGAATCAAATTCTACCAACGGAAAGAGAATAAAGCGTTATTGCGTGCTTCTTGGATTAGACAATTTTTAAAACAAAGCGAATCAGGTACCGAATCGACCCACAACGTTGGTTTTTAAGTAGACCGTAAAACCATAAATTTGAGTATCGAAAATTTCTTCGAGAAGTGGTTGAAAATGAGTTGAGACACATATCGTAGCCAGATTGGTGACGAAGCGGCGATTGCCAAAGAACTTGGTGCAGCAATCTTTGCCGGAATAGAGAATGCGGTCGTGCGTGCACCCTAGAATTATATCTTCGCACCTGTCGAATACGAAGAAGTTAATTACACACAAACGAATAGTTTCAAATTTCATTTTGCCGTGTTTCACCCTAGCGTCGTTCGGTCAAAGATTTCTTTAGTCGTTAGATTTTGAGTCAGACGCCGGAATTCGTTGTTGAGGCGTGTTTGCTTTTCCATGTCCTCCATTATGGCTCGCGATGCTAGCAAATGTGAAAGAGCCAAAGCCAAATATGAAGCCATCGTGTTGTTGATACCCATCTCTAGAAAATAAAAAATCTTCACTTTTGAGATGTACCAATAATGCAAAATCTTTTAGAATTTTGGAATGAAATTAGCATCATCCGTCTAATCTGAGATAAAACTTACCTTGAAGAGCTTTAGGGTTGAATAGCGACGTGTCACAAATATGGATGTCGGGCAGGAACATCGTTATGTTATGCTGAACGATGAATTCTCTTCTTAGTCCACGCACTACTAGTACCTCGTAGCTGATTATGACGATTGAAATGAAAAGTCCCGATATGAGTAGTACTATTACTACCACCCAAAATATTCTTATAGATTTGGGTTCGTCACTGTCCACCATTCTAGCGAAGCCGTGCCCCGTTGTTGTTCGAGCGAATCTCTTCCAAAGTTGAAGAAGAAGGGAAAATTTTTCTTTTTGAGCCGATTGCGATAGTGAACGCGGTCGAGAGAACTGTGAAGAGAATTTATTCACTGTAGTCTGAAAACGGTCGACTACACCGTTCGGTGGTGTGATATCGACAGCAATCCAAGCATTTCTACGCACATCAGCTGGAACAACAGTGTTTGACGCAAACAGAGAAGACGTTGTCGCAGAGCCAATGGTCTCACTAGCAGCTGACATGGCTAGGAAGTCAATTTCAATACATCCGTTTAAGAGAAAATTTGGTCGGAAACTGACATACCAATACCCCAAGCTCCTTTTACCCACGAGGCTGAATTGCGTGTTTCGTTCCGCGCTACACCATACGTTTAGGAAATGGAGGCCAAAAAGTAACATTGGATAAACACGATGCGCTTGTCAGACGTTTGTCTTTTAACCAGGCCGCTCGATAATGATACATAGACACTACATGGTCTATGTCGTTAATTCTCTATTACTCTCTGTCGTGTAATAAAATTGTTAGAGACTGAGTAAGGACATGTATACCTCGTTACGTAACTTTCTACTTTCCTTTGTCAATTAATATGACCTCGGGAAGTTTCTGTTGTATCGATTTTAGCCAAGATCAATGCAGGGTTTTCTTTAACTGATCGCTAAAAACGCTGATTTGTTGAAGCATATCGGTACTATCTCGAGCGTCGCTTTTCACGTAACACGAAATGTTGCCGTTTTCAGGCTGGCTTCGGAAACTGTAAAAATCGGTCGAACCATGGTTTCTTTTAAAACGGCACATGGCATATCTAGCTATCAAAGTTATTCCATGAGCAGTCCCAATCAAAATATTGAGAATAACTTCAGAAAATAAATGCAAGATACATTTTGTGGGACCTGTCTTACATATTAACCGTCAACGAAAAAAAGCTAATTGGTGCCGATAATCCTGCAAAAATAATCAGGCTCACATATTTGCAATAATTATTGTCATCCAATAAGCTTTTAATTCACATTATGGTGAACGTATATTTTCATTCATGACCTACAGTGCTAGTATAGGACTGTGGCAGGTAGTTATGTGCGACGATTACTGATTAGGGTGAGGAATACACAACATACATTAGCGGTTACAGTACGTGTCCCTGATTCCATTGCAAGTCACCAGCTTGTGCCATCTATAATGTAAGCTGAGACAGAATGGACCTTGACGAGCGAGGGGTACAAGGGGGGGAAAGAAGGGGTTCTTACTGCGCACGTCTATGAACCACAGTCTCTTTATAGATCTACTTTTGTCACTTCTAAACATCATCGTAAACGAATATAGTTGTATACAGCTATTTGATTGGTATCATGTTCAGAAAATATTGATTGCTTGATATTCTTTCGTTTCCCAAAATCCTCCAGAGTAGAACCAACACTCTTGCTTTGTCAGTGGATGCACAGAGGGTTTAAACCATCTACGGGTGTTAAGGGAGTTGGACTTTTCATCATCATTTTCCAATTATTATAAATGAGTTAAAACCAACTTACCGTGCTTTTTCTTCCTTTTCCTTGCGATTCCGACGAGCTTTACGGGCGTCCCGCTGCTTCTCCTCCAATCGAGTTTTCTCTTGAGCGGCTGGTTCAACTTGACCCTCTTCCATCAGTCTAATATCCGGTCGAAATCGACTGTCCGTTGGACAGATTTTAATTCCCGCTTCTGGCGGCGGCAACTCATTCGAAGCCATTGCGAACAGCGTGAAGTGGTAATACTGCGAGAGTTTAAACGAAAATTAAGCAAGCTAATCGATTTCCTGCACGAGAGAACGCAGACATGTTTAACGATTACAGATTAAGCTAGTACCTCGGCTGAGTATGAAGGACGAGGATCAGCTATCCACAAAGTAGTCGAGTTGGGAATTTCCAGTGAAATGGTTGAGCTAGATTTGGGGATTTCGCCATCAGGAGGTTCGGGCGGACAATGTCCATCGTCTGAGCCATTCGCCTATAGCAAAAATGAAATTAATTTCCCGATAATAATTCCGCAATGATTAGTTTTGCATCGCAAAAATACAAGGCACTTTTTTTTTTTTAAAGTAGAATGAAGATTTACCTCATCTGTACTATGCTTAAATGAGCCAATAGTTAAGCTATTCAGTTTTGCAAGCATTTTGCGTGGCGTGTGCGTCACACTTTCCTTTGAGCTTTCCGATCTGCTACAAATGTAAATAAAATCGAAATCCTATTATAAACCAATTTCTACTTTTTTTTGCATTAGTCATCTTACGACATACTTTAATCCTCGGTTAGAACTGGAAGTATTGTATTCATCGTAAGCTAAAATTAAAATATGATCATTTAACTGTTACTTATTTATCGAAGGAATTTAGTCATTACATTTTATGTCGGTTGACTTCATGAAATCTGTCCACTTGCCGTACAAGAACAACCTCCGCGCTTTACTGCATATCAGAAAATGAAACAATGACGTATTGTGGTATCATTGAAATCGATACATCGCAGACTGCCAGCCAAATGTTTTAAAATAATCAGAATTGGGAAGACGTATAAAATACCTTGAATCGAGAACAAAACCTTCGACGCGATGCAAATCACGGCAGTACCAGCCTGCTGGTTTGAAATTCAATTCGCATCGATAACCTATGAGTGTGCAATGTAGAAATGATGTCCGTGAACTTCAAACCAAGTATTATACAATATATACATATAGGAGAAACCCGCCAATAGCCAGCTTTTAATTGGACCAACTAACCGTTAGAATGGTTGATTATCTCCATCGTTCCGTACTGCTCCATCCATAGCTTCCCTACAATGATATTGTGGACATAGCAGCTGACATTTGACCATGTGTACGTTTCGTTCCATCTGTTAATCGACTAAGTTTAGCCCATGTTGTTCACGGTTTTCTACGGCTTTCTGTCGACGTCACTTACTTGGGTAGCTCAACCGTGAAAATGCCTTTGGGTTGAATTTCGACGCTTTTCCCCCAGAATTTTATTTTCGGATTTATATCACCGTAAAAGCGGAAAGCCGGCGATTCAGCGTGAAACGCTGAGATAGGTGGATGATGACTGACTTGCTCGGAAATAAATCTGCATTTTTAATCCAGGAAAAAAAAAAAAAAAAAAAAAAAATTACAAAATAATCATTCGGACTTGAGCAGTGAAAAATTAAAAATGACGCCCATGTATCAAGTGTAAAACTAAACTAACCTAAAATCTTGTCGTTCATCTTGATACGTCTCACCAAGCAATGGATTGAAAGGTTTGCCCAAACGAAGCCAGTTGGATGCAAGACCACTAACGGCAAAAGATGCCACGTACTAACAAATCAATAGAATATTCAAATGAGATTCACTACGTACAAGGGGCGATTCCCCCCGCACCACAGATTTCCAATATATATTCACGACTTATTTGACTGAATTTAAAAGATACACACGAAGGAAATCTAAACTTACTTGCATCCGCTCAGCAGGATCTGTTGCTTCCGACGCTTTGTTCAACAAATAAGAATATTCCATAAATTCTGTTAGGCGCTGTAAAACTAAAATTTTAAAAGAAAAAAAATGTTGGGGTTTTTTTTTATCGTTTGCTTAATAATAATAACGTAGTGCAATCTTTACATGAAAGAGGCTCATTAAACTGAATGGGCATGGTAATCTTGGAGAGCTCCTTTCCGATGACTTGTTTCAAAACTGACCATAGGCTCGCATCCCCGCAAGGAATTGCCACTGATGGAAGACGATCTCTGTGTTGCCCAGAATAATAATCACATCATTAGTACTGATATACTTTTTTGTTTGTCTTTGGCTAGTTACGATGGTCGACAGGGCAGTCGCCAGGCGTCCAGCGTACCAGAATGATTAAAGATCAATACGGCCAGAAAACGACAAAGGTACCGTACATTATTGCAGTGTGCAGAGTACGCAATCTGTGAGATCGTGTTTTAATATCTAACACACGTTTCTTTGATTTAGATTTTTCCCCCCTGGTGCATGGAATACATTGAACATTCTTTTAATAATGTTTCTGCCCACGGTAAATCAGGTGGAAAAGGCAATGTTTTCCTGTCGCCCGTTAAGTGCATTGAAACCGAGAAAACGAATTATCTAACCATTTTCCAGGGAAAACTCGTGAAAATCGAATTTTACCAGAGAAATTCGGTTAAAACCTTCTCCAGTGTTCTGTAATGCAATTGTCTGCCCAAAAAGTATACTATGGTCTTCTTATTGTTTTTTTGAAACACGTAGCGTGTAGCATATGGTATATACGCTCTCAAGTTTCAAACTAATAAAATTGCAATTCTTTTTTCTTTCCATTCGATGTTACGATATGCTATCAAAATCTAGCGAAATCATATACATATACGCTTGAATAGTGATCATAGGCAGCACTACCAACCATGGATTTCGTATTCAAATTCCCAGAACACAAGAGACCGGAGACCCGTTATAATCGAAACCATGGAGCTCTAAGGTCGCTAATCCTTGCTCTCATGTGTGCCTCACCCTTCCTGCAATGGTACTAGATGCTATATTAAGAAAGCCACTTCCATTTTCATAGAACGGGATTTCTCTTAAGCGTCTTCCTTGGCTCCTTCAATCTCATTCGAGTTAGTTGCTTTTGGACGAGACGTTTAAAAGTCAGCATTTCAGACGGCAATAATGAATTCAATTCAACAAAGCTCTTCTCAATGAAATTGCCAATAAAGCCTAAAAGACAATACCGGATGAATAATATCCTATCGAAATTGTATAACAAAGGCAAACTTTTTGGAGGGCCATACACGGGATGACCGCCAGAAAGGCGAATGAATTGAAGATCACCCAAAAGGAGATGGAAAAATGGTACAGTAAGAGCACTTAAGAGGTTTATACACACTCGCAACAACTGTTTGATGTGACTCATGCGCAACGCAACAACCAGCAATAATTAATTCAGATGGAATTGTTTTTACGTTTACCTGTGTTGACGTACGGCACTGTCCATTGTGCAATTGGGTTGATATTGTTGTTGAAAAATCACAGTTTTCCACCACCCCGCCGAGTGTTGTTTATAGCGATGAAGTGCTCTGCTGTCTAGACGTCCCAGGCTGGTCCTCGATTGATACAACGTGCAGTTGCGTGCTTATTGACCTGTACGAATTACAAGAGCGCCCGTTAGGAACAAGGAGAAATAATTTGCACGTTGATTACAAGAGGCTGACAAAGCCGAGCATATAGACAAAGCTATGCAAGGGATAGGCGGCAGGAATCGAATCAATACTTTTTGGAGTCGCATCGAGTCCTTTGAAGGAAGCTACCGGTTTAAACAAGTTCTTTGATGTGTTCAATTGACGATGAATTCATGATACAATATGCAACTTGCGTGAATATTTGATGTATCAAGGGCTAAAGATAGATGACAGGACAAAGGAAGGAGCTTACCGAAAACAGCATTCAAAAAACGCGATCCTTAGAGCTCCAAACACCTTTCACACACTCGCACTTCGTCGTTCTGTGGCAACACTACGTCCATGCTCTCCCGGAGCTCTCCGTCAAAGGTTCCGAAAGGCAAACGTTTCAGAACCCAGCCCAAACCCAACTCGGAAGCGACATCTACAGCTGAAATATTTCTGGATCCTTCTAGCGCTCCCCATTGGCCGCTTTTATTGAAGACCAGCTCATAGTTTCCCGATGACGGAGTCGCAGTTGCGCCGAGCAAATCACTGAGAAATCCACACTCTGTTTTTTTGTTGTTGCCTTTTTTGTTTTTTGAAACAAATACATCCCTCGGATCGTTTTATCTTTCCCTATCGCACCCACCGATTGAGACTCTAGAACTATAAGCAACACTCTTCGTTTATCAATTCCCGTGCAAGACTCACGAGGCCGTTGAGGAGAACGCCAAGTCGGCGCTGTTAATTGCACGTGCATGAAATGTTAGACATTGGAATGCACGAAGATTACATGCACATTTTCCGGGCATGTTTGCCTCTTTCTATAATCGTTAATAGAATGTTGCATGATTTACTCCTTCCAACCCTCTTACAAATCACATACGTGTGTTATTTACGTAGCGCGCAACTTCGCAGACAGCTACACGATACGAGGTAAAATTATAAGAAACTTTAGATTGCCAAAGTAATGGATTGCTTGGCCCGACGTCGCTTTTGCGCATGTGCCCAAGTACCATTCAACTTTGTTTGCACTTGCGCGGTATCTTCCGTCGACTTTTATCGATTCTTATTGTATCTTTCTGGCTCAGGTGTGTCAACAGACGAATTTATCGTGCGTCACAGATTCATAAACAATCTGCTTAGTATTAATGTAAAAGTTGGCCAACATGCGGGCTTAAAATGTAACGACCCACATCAGCGGTGGTGTAGGACTTTTTTCCCAAACTTGGTTACTTAATGTCCAAATAAATTATATACCTTGTTGCAAATAACCCAGCATGATGATAGCAATCGACGGGTGATGCTCTGTGGTTTGCCCGATTTTCAAAGTCGATTACCGCTTCTTTTGTTGAGAATCCAACGAAATGCTTTCTGATCTTTCACTTTAACCAATGAAACGCGTTATGCTAAACGAATGGGTATCGGGAAAATTTTTTAGTTCTGCAAACAGTAGACTGAAAAGAGAACGCCTTTGGGTGGAAATAGATTTTTTTATGGTTTTAACCGTTTACCTAGTTTCGATGATTAATATGTAATTCGGAGATTTCTGTGTAGCCCTACTGAACAAAGCGGGGAAGTTGTAGTGGTTATTTAAACGCAGTTTCCTATAGAAACCTTTCGTTACACAATTTGAGCTTTATTACGATTGCTGATGTAAGGAAGCAGACAATGACGCAAACGGAAAATCTCTTGTACGAATGACGTGGATTACGCATTATTAGATTGTGCAGCACAAAGAGAGTACTGAGTGCTCTCGGAGAACACCGGAATTACGTTAATGGATTTTAACGAACAATGATTTGACAAGATATTGGTCGTCACCAAATCTAAATTAAAATAGGTTTCTGTAAGGATCCAGCACAGCTTAATATTAAACAGGAAAAGCTACCCTTTTTTTTAACCAGTTCTAATAAACGCTAGTTAATTGGTCGAATTGCGAAAAATGTTCTAGAACATTCGCAGTTCAATCAATAACGCTACATTTGTGAAAAGGAAACCTTACTACCGGTATGTGGTCGTTTTTTATTACTTATCTACATTCAGTATTGTGAAAGTTTACTTATGAAACTCTGGTAACGTTCGATTTCTTTGATTCTAAGATTTGAATCTACAATTTACATACATATCGTTTTTGCCGAGAATTCAGTTTGATTTGAGAATGAAAAACTCAATCGATTGCAAAATTAAATCTAGTATAAACCTACATTCCAAACTCGTCGGTTGACTTTTCGACGAATAAGATTTTTTTTTCGAACGAAAAGGTGCCGGTAGGTCCCTTTTGGTCATACAATTTTCTAGTTGCACTTTGATTGAATGTTTAAAGTTAAAATATTTCTGAATTTGTTGTTTACACACACAGACAAAGTTGTGGACCTGATCTGCAGTCGTTCTACATGTGAGTTATTTCATGAACCCTTCCTGAGAAAACAAATACGGCAAGAGAAAAAAGTTCCAGTGAACCGCCTAGTTCAGGAATAATTGTACTCCTTCCTACGCAACGATTTAGACTCAACGCCACCAAAAAAGCAGAAAATAGATAAATTGTTCTCACACTTTAAGCCTGGGAAATACAGCCAGGCATCCACAATAAGTGCTCCATCCGCAGAAAAGTTCAATGACGGAAAGGGGGCGTCCTCGTGAATACACTCACATGGGTGTACACGAGGACAGAGTTTTTCCAATCAAACTAGATGCTGTTTACCTAAACATATAAAATGAAAAATTGGGTTACGAAAAATATTCACATAAACAACAAGTAGGGAAAAGAAGACAGTGGGTAAACCCTGATTTTTAATAAATGGGAGAGTTTCAAGTTTCCAGTAATAATACTGCATTTTTGAAAGTAATTGCATCATTCAAATATAGCATGCCACAGGAATAAAAGTAACACACATAATTACCCAAGCGATGATAGTGAGATTGTTGTTGATAACTGGTTAATACCAGCAAAAGCAAACCAAGTTGCATATCATGGTGTTATAACGGCTGGCTTAGGCCTCAAATCTGCAAAAAGGTTACATCGGTAGAAAGTGCAAACAAACTTGAAACTGCCATGCATCGACAGGGGGATTTCATGATGAATGCTAATCAGGAACTAATGTTTCATAAATTTGTAACAGATTCAAATCTTTTATTTAAGCTCCCATAATTATTCCATATGTAGTCTTAGTTTTATTTACCTGATAGAAACAGCATGGAAAGCCGCGACACCAGACTTCACAAGACGCCCACAGGTAATTTTATTTGTTGCCCGATTTTTCGTGCAGCCACGTACGTTTTTAAAACAGTTAAATGTTTAATCGTTCCATTTTCTATATCTTAAACTTTGTCTCTTTTTTTATACTTTTAAGCAAAAAGAGAGCAGACGACACTAATCTTCTAATTAGCCATGTCTTATTGCCTAAGATATCGATCGATAGAATTAAAAATCGACTCCCGATAAAGGCGGTTTTTTCACCCGCGCTATTTGAGTATCTATTAGTACGTCTCATCAAGTGACACTGAGTCCCCCTACCACAGTCAAGATAAAAGTAAAAACTTATTTTTACACGAAACCCACAGATAATTAAAGCAAATACCGCCACAATAAGACCCTCTACCCTCTTGGAAGCCAAGAGAGAACAAATTATTTCAATAAGTATCGTCGCAAAAATGAACTTCGACGAGTCTACGTATTGGTTCCAAGAGTGAACTAGTGACTGATGAATAGTTTTGTGAAAAATTACGAATTTACTAATTAATGCGGCAGTTAAACAATCACGAGCAACTAAGATGTATTTTATTTTAATGAGACTACTCTCTTCAACTTCGTTGTAAAGAATTTTGGGAAATTTCACTTTGAAATGATTGCAGAAGATTGCAGGCCAATAATAGTGCGATGAAGTTTCGGTCGAATAAAGTTCAGTCGTCGATGTTATTCAATGGCCATTACGTTTGTATTTGTGGGCGACACTGTACAGTAGGAAGCCAACAAACACGCATAATACAGAAAGCTTACATCTCGATAGTAGCAAAGCGCGGTTGATATGAGATATGGTTTGTGAAAAATAAGAAAGAATACGAGCTTTGCTTTCTTCACTCTCCTCTGTTGAAATGACTTGGAAAAATGAAAGGAAAACGAGCATACAGCAATTAAAACCAACGGAGACTAGATCGAAACCTAAAATTTTAAGTTGGGTATGGAGAAAAGACGTGGATAGAGAAGTTCTGACCGGCGCTGAATGGGTCCGATGGCCGTCGTGTTCGATCGACGTCAACGATTCGGTCGTCTCTGGTACCGTAAGGTTCGTAATGCGTTGTTGAACGACATGCTAATAATAACCGACACGTTACCATCAGTCATCGCAGCACACTGGTAGTGAAATACACGATGATTCCTTTTTTTTTTTTTTCTTTTTTGTCTTCCATTTTCTTCGTTTCGTTTCACGGTTCCGAAATATTTAAAAAATATTGACGACGCCGTAGGGGAGATGCGAGACTGTGAAGAGCTCTCGACGGGGTCAATTCAAAACATAAGCAGAAAAGTACGAACAAGGTTTCTGTGACTATCAGATGTAGACAGGAGTTTCCTGGCCAATCAAAAGGCGAAACATGGAGGTGGGCATCGTCTTCATGTTTATCTGAATGAAATCAAATTCAAGTTATTCAACATTTTCAATTGGGAGCCATTGATGAAATGAAAAGGCCAATTTTTCAGTTCTTTACCTCTCCGACGGAAGTTGCCAAAAGACCAACGATGCGTTCGTGAGGTACGGCAACGACACTTTGACCGTTAATTTCAATAATCCGGTGACCGACACGAACTCCGCCTCGTTCAGCGATCCCTCCTCTCAGAAGGCTACAAATCTGCCGGAAAAAAAAAGTTCAAACGCGACGACTCGTTAAGCTCCGAAAATGCTAAAAGGAGAGTTCAGGACTCATTAAGTAACTTAAAGCAACTGACCACTCCGTTCTGGACGCTGAAACCTAATTGGTACTTTGTGTCGGGTCGTTTGATTTTCACCTCGACCACGGGTGGGCAAGGAACCACAGTTAGTTTAACCACCGTCGCCGACTTGGCGTTCTGCAAAAAAAGACAAATCCAAAAAGCCCGCCAGAAGTTTAGAGAGACATTTGAAGATGACTTGAAGACCTTGGTCAAAATGTGTCAAATTGAGTCTTTACTTTGATGTAAGTCTGACAGGTGGAGAGGGGCAGCCCCACAAGGCTGATGCCGTTGATGGCGATGATCTGGTCTCCGATATTGAGCTGGCCGCATCGAGCAGCCGCTCCAGCCGGTGCCAGATTGGCTATGACGACAGTCGGGAGCATCGACCCCCATCCCGATTCGACGATCACGACTCCCAGGATTTCGTTGCGGGCTTTCGGCACGATGACCTGAACGCAATTGGAACGCATCCATAAAGTATGCAGACCCAAGAGCCCCGCGTGTGCACGCGGCTTGGTCGCCGTTCGGGTTCAGTGAACGGGCAATTATGCTAATAAATACGTACCTCTTTCTGCAGCTCTTTCTTGGCGAACATTTGCAACTCGTCGCCAAATATCTCCTGAGAATTCAAAACTTCCTGATAGTCCATTTCGCGCACAAAACTCTGGTCCTCGATGCCATTGGCTTTCAGGAATTCCATATAGGCAACTTGAAAGGCCTGACCAATGGACTGGGCAATAAACTGGGCCTGTAAAAGAAACAAACAAAACCAAATAAAACGATGACAAACGGCCCGTCGCATGAGTATCATTCTCAGTCGAATGGCAGCACAGCATCAGAATCTATCGGTTGTCATCAAAGCATTTGTTACCTCCTCACTCTCGAAGACGTGACAGACCATTTTGGGCGTCTTGGCAATTTTGTTGCTGGAATCTTCACCATCCTGAGTTATCATCCGCCTCCTGGCCATCAGAACGACGAGGTCTCCAATATCGGCAATGTAGGAAATGGTTCTCAAGGCGTGATCCATCATAATTTCCTGGAGAAGATGGGCAGACAACACACAAGAGAAACGACAAAGAGGATATGTTATATAGAGACTTTGAGAACCAGAGAGAAATAATAAGACATCAATTTGGGTAGTCCGAGTCGCCGTTTGCCAGGCAAAGCACGTGCGGCGGAAGAAATGAACCGAAAACAAAACGTCAAAGAAATGCAGAAAGAAAAAGAAAAACAAAATCATGATCAAATATTTCATCTCCAACTGACTTTCAATTCCGTGTTGAGGACCATGATTTTCTCCGTGGAAATGAAGAGGTCCACTTCGGTCGTCGGCTGCGTTTCTCCTTCCGGCGCCTAATTTTCATCATTTCCCGTCGAGGAAGAAGTAGGAGGATGAACAGAGGAGTCATGAAAATGAAAGATAGCCAAAAAAGATTCCATTCACGATCGGTATGTCTGCATTCTTTCTTTCTTCTCTCTCTCTCTCTCTTTTACGGATCTCTTTCTCTCTCTTTCTCGGCGAGCAGAGCGCAAACAAAAATTAATATCGGCCGTTGGCAAACTAAATCCAGAGGAATCCTCCTCCCCCCTCTGTATATCCACAAGCGTCTTCGTTGGATGCGCTCCGCGATTTTTGCGTGGGATCATGTCTGTCGAAAGACTTGTTCTCAGACCACTGCTTTGCTCTCCGCTTCTTTCAGACCGTTTTCCCGTTCGTCCTCTCTCGCTCGTGTTTCTTTTGTCGACGTTCAAGAGATCCGTTCCCAGCATCCATTCAACAAACAATAAGGGACTAAATTAGGTCTTTTTTTTTTCCTTCTTCTTTTTGGGTATAAAGAACTTTACATCCAGGATACATGTGAGGGTGGTGGTCGCCCCTTGATTGAATCAATACAACACCACACACACACGTCGAGTTGAGGCTGAGAAGAGTCGAGCAAAGGAGCGGTGGTGGCATGTCTCTGTCATGGACGACAAGACACGCAAGACGCGGAGCGCTTCAACCGGCGGCGGCTGCTGCTCAGACGGGCGGACAACGGTCGCTGTCAAAGAGTTTGTGTGGATACACAGAGGGAGTAGGTAGCCGCCCCGTTTTTTTTTTTTCTTTTTTCGTACGTCTCTCAACACACAATTACACCAGACGGCGATGACCGAAACAACAACAGCAACAACAACAACAACAACAACAGACGACACCAAGAGATAAAGAGAGGAGATAATGGACTCACCAGGGCCTAGCAAACAAGACCATTACCGCACGACAGGGCAAGCAAGAAAGGGAGAGAAAGACAAAAGAAATAAAAATAGACAAAATATTCATATGTAAATACGGCATAATAATTATTTCCCAAAATTATTTTTTTTTCTGTTAAATGTTTGACGTGTCAAACTAAATATTGTGGTTCAAAAAAAAATATTATAAATTAATTAATTTTTTTTTTTTTTCGATGGCGTGTGTGTGCCTGTGTGGCATATGCTAAATCAAAAAGTGAGTGAAACGTTTTGAATCAAAAAATGTCAAAACATTTTGTCTGGCATCAGTTTCGGTGTGTGTGTGTGTGTGTGTGTGTGTGCGCGCGCGAGTGTTCGGTCTACCTATAGTCGAGAAAATTATTCCGGAGATTGCGGAGGGAGAGCGGAATGAGCTGGAAAAGGCGGAACGGATTCAAGTGGTCCACAAATGAGTGAGAGGCAGGCGACGAATGGGATAATACACGACATTCGCAAACAGACGAGGCAATTCAAATCTCCCGAGCATGATTGGATGAGCAGCAGCAGCAGTAAGAGTGTACACGACAAAGAAAGAGAAGCCAAAAGTGAGTAGACACACGGAGAGAGTCCCTTCTATTCCTTTTTCGACGCCATTGAATTCTTAAGTAACGGGCAAACAACTAGCGACTGAAACCGACTGATCTCAATGCCCTAAAGAATATGGTCCCATTCACTCAATTGGGTGTTGAAAAGTCGTTGGGGAAAAAAAAGAAAAGTGAATAAATATCCCTCAATTGTCCCTAGCTCAATCCTCCTAGCCGCTCCTAGCCGCTCCTAGCCGGAGAATGGGCGACCAGGAAAATCTCAAAGTAATAAAAAAGGAGAAGAAGAAAAAAGCTGAGAAGAAGAAGAAGAAGAAGACGAAGAATATGAGCTCCAAAAAGAGGCTTAGCCCTTAAGAACCCTTTTTTTCTGAATAGGAGAGTCCCTTTTTGTCGCGCTTCTCTTTGCCGTTGGCAAATGCCAAGATGGGGAGGGGGGGGGGCAGATCAAATCGGAAATTCCCGGCGACTAAAGGCCCGATGGAGATCACTCCCGACCCCATGAATTATACAACATGGACGCGTATAATATCTCGCAGGAGAGAGGAGGAGGAGGGAAAATAGATATAGCTGTGTGTATATCATATGCATGTGTATAATAGACAGTGTCTTGATTACCATCGAGAGGGCGGAGTTTGGCATGTTTGGAAACACTCAAGGGGAATGGAGCTCGACTTGATGTGTCAAGACTCCGGGATATGGCCGTCTCGCAAGATATGGCTCTCCACATCTTCGGGAGGCCAGTAGCTGGAACGCGGGACAGAAAGGAAGAAGAAGAAAAAGCAGCCGAAATGAGAAAAAGGCGGGAGAGGAAACACGCTGGTAATGAGCCTCGACGCCCCATATTACGGGAGCTCTCGACGCAATGTATTTCTCGTTCGTTCGCCTCCCCCCTCTCGACATCCTCCTCCATCCTATTGTCGCCGTCTTTTTTCTCTTTTCGAGGGCGGAGGGAGTTCAGTGCAACCCAGCACATTTGGGCGCGCCCCGTCAAAATTGGGCGACGCCCAACAATATCGACAACAAAAGAAGCTGAAGGAAAAAGGGAGAAATGACGAGCAAGTCACGTTCTTTGCGACGACATCGTAGCCATCCAGCCGAGTGCAAAACACACAATATCAGGGGGGACGACAATATCGGCGGCCAAAGTGAGAGGAGCCATGCAAGTAGCAAAGAAGAAGAAGAAAAAGCGACAGAGCAACATCATCAAATATCGTGTAAACGTGCCAATAACATGAATAACATTGTCTCCTCTCTTCCAATATTCCCCCCCCCGTTCTCCAAACGTTTCCATCCAACCCTAAGAAAAAAATAAATAAATAAATTCCGCCCTACCCACTTTTAAGTTTTCTCCCATCCCAAAGTCTTTTGCTTTTGTTTCTCTTCTTTAATTAATTTTTTTAATTTTTTCCGTCGAGTTTGCTTGGAACAATGACCGACCTTTAATTTGAGCACAGCCTCTTCTACCATGCCCTTTTTAGTGCGGTACTTCCAGCAGCCGGATGCCGCCGAGCTATCCGGTTGCAGTTCGTCGATTTCCGACAATCCATGGTAGAGCAGTCGGAAACTGCAGCCGTGAATCACTTTCGACGAGGTGGCACACGGCGAATCCTCCTCCTCCTCCTCTTCGTCCAGCCGCTCCTCGTCGGGATCCTCCTCTTGGTAAAAGCGTCCCGGCGGAGCCGGATGGGGAGACCCCCCGGATTGCGGGACGGGGGAGACTGGAGTCTGAGGCTCCTGGCAGGGCGGGCAAGACGGAACGTTGGCGTTAAAGTCGCAAGACGATCGGGACGTGACGTCCGTCTCGCTCTGAGGATTCACGTGAATTCGAGTGCTGCTGCTGTTGCTGACCGACACGTCGGCGCTCGATTCCGGCTGCGTTTCGTCATTGAAATAAAGCGGCAGCGATTCATCAGCGGCCGTGGTGGCGTCATCAGCCTCTTCGTCATCGTCGTCGAAGGAAATGGAGGCCGGCGACGAATCGCTGGCCGTTTCGCGATTGTGTTGACGAATGTCTTGATCCTACCGGGCGATGATCGATACATTCCATCATGTGACAAGAAAAACGGTACCCCCCCCCCCCAACACACAGACACACAAAAAAGGAAAGACAATGGCATTCGATCCTGCACTTAGAAGTCCTCCCGCGAGTCGAATTAACGAATTTTGAATCTTTCGTGTTGATTGTTTCTAGACACAATGACAGTAACGAAGGGGCAAAGTGTGCAACGGGAGACAACACACGGATCTCTCTTCTACTACTTTTGATATCAACATTCAAAAGTGAATCTAAACTACCCATGTATATCCGACAGACTACAATTGACCGACTATAAATAGCCCAAGGAAAAATAAAAAGAATAACTTAAACATTCCGTTCCAGTCACCAGACCAAGAAAAATAAAGAAATACAAAAATAATTCATGGGTTAAAGGTAGTCAAGAGTTAGTTCTTTTTTTCTTTAAAATCACAAGGAAGGTTATAAGATCAAAAGAGTAGTAGTAGTAGTGGCAGCAGTAGTAGTAGTAGTATTAGACCTATATAGGAAGGGCAAATGGCGAATGCCCCCCCAGCGGGAGGGTTGTAACGAAAAAGGACAGGAACGGTCTGGGGAAATCAGGAAGAGCGGGTTCGGTGGTGGGGGGGTAAATGGGAAAATTATGGGGAATCATTAGCATCTCCGTTTCTTTCCTTTCTTTCTTTTTTTCTCCCTGTGGTTTGTGTGTGTGTGTGTGTGTGTAACTGCATTTCTTTAACTGTTCTTTTTTTCCGTGTGTACGTGTGTGTAGTAGAGTTTAAATGTGTGTATGTAGAATAATATGCGCGCGCAAGTGCGTAATTTCATCAAATCTATGAAATTCGTTTTGACCGTTTGGTTATTGAATCAATTTCAAAAAGAGAAGGAACTTTTTGATATGGTAGCAAATAAAAGCAGGTGATGTGATTTTTACCTTGATGCGGGAAACGGCTTCTTCCGCCTGCATCATGCGAGTATATTTGGTCGGCTGCCCCTCGCAGACGATCTGCGTTGAGCCCAGGTAATTGGCGCGGAATAAAACACCTTCGATGAGTACTGCAGGTTCGTGAACCATCACTGTTGCCCAACCGTCGACGACACAAACGAAATGAAAAGAAACCGATAATAATAAGAAAAAAAAAAGAAAAAAAATCTTGATTAGTTTTTAATTTATTAATGAAAATTAAAGAATCAACTAATTGGAATGTTGGCGGAACTTTTGTGTTCTCGTGAATCCGTGAATCCACCATCCGGAAGCGGAAACACACAAAACAGGTAATTAAAAAAAAAGAAAAGAAAAACCAAATCAAACCAAAGAGACAAAAGAACAGAAACAAATAAAAATTTGGAACCGAATCGTAATAATGCCATGCTGTAAAAAACGATTAACCGCCTTTGTATTAGATTTTTATTTGGCAATAGAAGACGACGAATTGAAATTCGAACTTTGAGTTTGACGGACACGGTCACGAGCGGACAAGTTTTCGACTCACAAAATGGCAAATGGCAATCGGGTTTGTGGGTTGCAGCAATGTCTCTCATGCTCGACACCATCGTCAAATAACAAATAAAGGTGAAGAGAAGAAATGCAAGAAGCATGTCATGCATGCGATGATGAAACACGGGGGGCTAGAGGGAGGAGGAGGACGATGAGAGACGTATTGAAAATGGGAGGGGGGAAAATGGACGGACACGCAGGCATTATTGGATTTTCTTTTCCTTAATTCCGCGTTTAATATCATACACACACGCACAAAAAAAAGGAATAAATCTTTTTTTTTTTTTAAGGAATAAAAATTTCGTTGTTTAAGTTGAGGTGAAGAATTGTAGAAAAAAACAAACGAAACTACAAAATTCTAAAAGTATAAAAAGTGAAGGAGTGAAATAGTCTACGGGCAAAACGGGCATTAAAATTGGATGTGTATAATATATATGCTCACCGACAACGCATGGGAAGAAGGAGAAGAAGAACAGATGTACCCCCACCATCAGCGTGAAATTTTGTTTTTTGTTTGTTTGGATTTTTGTTTTTTTTGTTTGGAAAAAAAAGAAAGAAAAAAAAGAAAAAAAAAATTCAAAAATCAAACAAATGAAATCGGAAGGGGGGAATCGTAACATTAACCCACGACGGAAACGAACCAACTTAACAACCGAAAATGGAAACAGAAAAGCGAAATTGTTTCGTTTTCAACACACACACACACACGCACGCAGTGATTAAGACAATCGGCGAAAATGTTGGGGACGTCTCAGCTAACATCCCGCTTAATTCCAAAAAATGGTCATTATTTCATTTCATTCTGGCTCCTGAATGTGCATCTTTCTACAGCAAATTTCTACTACGTCATAGCTCAAATTCGTCGTGATGTTGTGCCAACAGGTACAAACACACCGGGGGAGGTGATCAAGGAGGTGCTGTTCGAATTTTCTTCGCCCAAGAAAGTACTATAGCCAACGTCATTAGTCGGTGGGGAATCGAATTAGAAAGCCAATTATTTGTGCAGAGCGTAGTATTTGTTCGCTACGGTTTAGATGATCGGGTGGCAGAGTACAACCGTCCAATAAAAAACATAACGGATACGCAAGTGATTTACGTAGTGAACAGTTGTGCAAACTGTTTGGAATAATAATTAGCCGTGGGAAAGTTTGGATGGCGATTTCCAGCCAAGAACATTTTTTTTGCGATAAAAATGTGTGAAAGATAATCAATCATGATTTTAAAAAAACAAAAAAACAATTACGAACTTTCACTACTGCTAGTGTGAATACACGAACGGCCTTGAATAATGTCTAGTGTGTGTGATACGTGGCATTCAATCAAAGATAATCTGATAAAAGGAAATGTGGAGAATAAATCGAATCAAAGAAGAAGAAAGAAAGAAAGAAAGCGGGCATTAGAAATTCTAAGATAATTACAGGAGTACTGGCCCAATGGCCTCTTTTCCCTTCTCTCTCTCTCTCTCTCTCTCTCTCCTCCCTAATGCTGTTTTCTTATCACCAAGCAAAGAAATTGAACAAGTTACAACTCATTGGCAAAATCACGATTGATTCGTTGGAGCATGTCAAGCAGCTAGCGGGGCCGCAAATTGCAAAAAGAAATGGGTGTTTTTTTTTTTTTGTTTTTTTTGGGGGGGTTTGTTGAAATTCAAATTTATAAAGGAAGAATAATAGTAAAAAAAAACCTCAAGAGGCCGCCAATAATAAGACGATGGCGGTGCGAAAGATAGGGAAAAAAAGAAAGAAAAATAAGGTCGATGCAGCCAAATCATGTCGACCACGATGCCCAAGATAATAAAAAGGAAGATATCAAGATAGGAAAAAAAAAATATATAGAAACAAGGGTTCTTTTTTTTTTCTTTAACTCTACTAGATATGTACGCATACAAATTCTTGCTTTAGTTTTTTTTTTGTTGGTTTGTTTTTGTTTATGTGTTTTTATAAAAACCACGCTTGCCAAATGGGAAATGGTGCGAGTGAAGCCGAAATTTAATTTAAACAAACAAAAACAAACAAATACAAACTCGGGAATCCTTTTTAAAAAAAATTTGCTATACTTGAAATATATATGTTTTTATAAATGTATAAATATGTACCCATCTATTTTGCATTTGATCTCGAGATTGTCTGCATTCTGAGATAGAATAAGGGAAAAAATAAATTACGTTACCTTCTTTGCTCCTCCCTTTCTTCTTGCTCTGGCTCGAGTTGTCATCCTAAGAAGAAAAAAAAAACGACAAAATAAGTTGATTTGAAAATGCCAAAACGGAGAAATTAAATGGATTATAAACTATCCGAAATGGGAATATCATTCGGACGTTATGGATGCGACACACACACAGCGGGGGCGGGTCGTCACATTCATGATAAAAAAAAAAACGGGTAAACACGCAAGGCATAAACATCCAGAATGTGACGGGCAAATGGCAACAAAAAAATGGTTTTCCTTCCGGAGCCACACGACGAAATAAAAAAAAATGGCGAATAAACGAATAAAAATGAATTTTAAAAAATAAGGGACGCAGATAAAGCGATAATAGACGGGACATGTTCATGCTCGCCAACGCCGCATGCAATAACTATACACGGCAAGAGTAGACATTTATTATTTTTTGAAAAGTGTTTATCCATATGTCTTCTTTTCTGTCCCGTTTCACGAAATAATCAAAGAATGTAATTCAACGCGAAACAACATTCTTCTACAACAACTGGCCACGAAGAAGAATTCAGAGCGCGCCCGACATGATGACGCTGATTGTTTTCTCCGCCTCACCGCAAAATGCTCCCGCAGTGAGACATTGTGTGTGAGCGCAACCGACGAGTGCGCCTTCAAGTTTCTTGGCTCAGCTTCTTCTTCTTCTTCTTCTTCTTCTACTTCTATTGTTATGTCTGATTGTCCGATTGAATTAACACAAAATACAAGATAACGAGCGTGCAATCGAGTCAAAAGTGACTGCCGGGGGTAAATCCGCATGCTTCAAACCCCCGGAGCAGATCAGCAACAAGGCCAAAATAGGAAAAAAGGATCGAAAAATAAAAGGATCGAAAAAAAAAGGCGATCGTCAACGATCGAAAAAGGATCGAGGGATGCTGGTGACGTGCTCAGAAGCGCTCGGACGATGCATGTCACCTTCTTCTTGGCTGACGGCGTCGTTTCTCTGTATTTGAGATCCTTGGGTTCGGATTGGCGAGACGGCGGAGGGGCGCCTCCTCCGGTGGAAGACGATGGGCTCGACGCCGTCCCGTTGGTCAGCGCTGCCGTGGCGGCCGCTGCCACCGACACAGTCGACGACGGTTGAAGATGTTGCTGTTGCTGTTGCTGCTGCACTTGCTGCTGCTGTTGTTGTCCCTGTTGTTGTTGTTGCTGTTGTGGCGACGACCGAGTAGACGACGACGCCGTCGAAGCCGATCTCAGCGACGACGGAGTGGGCGGTGATGAAGACGTCGGCACAGGAGCGGCCCCAATCCTCGTCGTCGGATGGGCTCGCCCGACATCCGAAGCAACGGGTGGGCGCGCCTTCACAATTTCATTTATTGTCGTTTGAAACAAAAGACCCGAGATGCCAGTCGTCGGGAAAGCCAGAAAGAGAGAAAAGAGACGGTCCAGAGATATCAAGATGGATGTATAGGATCAAGATAGACACAGCAGTAGCAGCAGCCCCATCAGTTGCCATCCAAACACGGAAGAAAGACTTTCCGTCATTCCACGAAAACTGAAAAATCCATCACAAAAGTTTTTGTTGGCCCCTCCCGCTCTTCCTTGACTTATTTTCTTGTTGTCGTACGAAAACTAACAGACGACGTTGTGTGTGTGTGTGTATAAGAGCAGACGAGGAATGACGACAGAAATGTCCACGAGCTCGAGAGATGGAGATAAAAAGGAAAAAGAGGACCGTAGAGGATATGTAAGATTATTATTTTTCCTTTTTTTTTTTGTCCTGCCTCATGTTCTTAATGAGTCCCGTCTCTTTTCAAACTTGTCGACGGCCGTTGACTTTCCTTCTCTCGCTATCATTTCCCCATCGGCCGGACTCGGTCGCCAAGGCCCCGTATGTTGGCGTCGTCGTCGTTAGGAGATGGTAAGACCCAACGAGCCACAAAGAAATGAAGGGATCCCGCACGGCACGCCAATCTCATCTCGACATCGTCACGGGCTGGAGAGAAAGTCGGCCCCAAAAAGTAGAAGACGCGAGAGAATGATGATGATGATAATAAAAAAAATGTATATAGTATAAGGGACCCGTGCCGACCGTCGGCGATCAATTGCCAAAACGATGTAAAAAAGGCGAGAAAAACATAACCAGAACCCAAACCCAAAATTGAGGAAAAATCTTGCACCACCACCAAGTAGACGACGAAGAAGAAAAATTTGGTGGTGGCGACATAACGGCACTGTAATAAAAGCAAGCCTCTGCCCTTCATCCATGTGCCGGATAAAAAAAGCAAGAAAAAAAAAAGAATAGGCCCAGAAATGCCAATAAAAATAGATGATATGGTCAGAGTTACACGAACAAATAGGATCCATCCCGGCTGCTGGTGGGTCGGAAAAGCAAGAAAGAAATGAGAGAGAAATAAGACTTACAGTTAAAATCATCGTGAAAAAGCAACGGCGGAAGCCAGTTCTTTTTGGATGTGCAACATCTGCAGTTATCGAGACAACACGCCGGCCCGTTTCGGTCCCTGTTGTGTGCAATACGAGACCAATGGCGGGGGCCTGCCCCGTTTTGATACACACATCCCGTATTCTCTATACACACACACACTCGGCTTTGGCGTGAGCGCTCGTGCGATAGGTCGCCCGCACTTCCAAATAATCAAACAGACACACACACACAGAGAGGCAAATGAGGACGCAGGTGTACGGCAGCCAGATGGTCCCTGTTGATTTGCAGCTTATTTTTTGGTTTCCGTTTTATATTTTTTATTTCTCTACACTTGGCGCGTTGGCTTTTTTTTTATTTCGTTCTAAAAAAAAAGAAGAAATAAAAAGGGCGGGGCTGCCTAAAACAGACGTAATAACAGACCGTCAAAAAAATAACCCGCACGTACGTAGAGAGAACGAAAGAAAAAGCCTTGAATTGCTGCAGATTCGAAAGCAGCCGGTTCTCTTTTTTTCCCCCTTTTTCTTGTTGGATATTTGTGCGCGTAATGACGTCGCTGTGTCCGCGACCGTCGTCATAGCGACAGCCCTGGCACCAGCCAACTCAAGAAAGACACAAACACATTATTATGTATTGGAATCAAGTCAAAGACACGAACGCCCAAAAAGGTAGAAAGAGAGAGAAAAGCGTATTTCATAGGGCGGCCCCTCCCGTTGTACGAAGGGGAAATCTAAAAAAATAAACAAAAAAACTAAAATAAAAACTACGCGGACTCTGGGAACACGCTCTCCGCATTGCGCTCATTCAGCAACGCCAACAGAAATCATCCCAACTTGATTGGTCGGAAAAACTGTCCAAACTGACCCCAAAAAAATAAAATCCAATTTTTGTTTCTTTTCTTTTCTATTTGACAAATTTAACAAGAGGGAAAATTCGTGTCGTAATTTCAGGCCATGGATGTGATTAGATGCGAATCAAATCATGCGACAACAGAGCTAGAAGGTATTCTTGATACTCGGCCGAGCGGAAATTAAAAAATAAATAAAATCCCATCTGGATCGGACGACACCAGTACAGTACTACAGAACTACTACAGAATACCCAACAAGAAATTGCGGTCACAGCGAGCAGTACGTCGCAGTTACTAATGAAATTTATATCGCCAGCTTATTATTTGATTTTATTTCGGTGTCTGAATGGGAGAAAACTTGACTTAACGAATGAAAGCTCTCTCTCTCTTTCTTTCTTTCCCCTCCATTTTAGAGTGAACAGAGGGAAGCACACCAAACTCATACGAAATGAGAGACTACTGGAAAGGCCGGGGAAAAACAAAAAGAGAAAAGCTGGAATGGGATGATTATGACGATAACACCGTCACCGCTATACGGACCCAACATCTATCTCTGTTCCCTTTGGTCGCCTTTGGTTGAATTCTCAACGGGGGGTGTGCTCTGGAAAACAAAAACACAACCAAAACAACCAAAAACAATGACTGGTGTAGGTGAACCAAGGGGGGGCTACCAGCTACTGGACCGGTTTCCTTTATTCTCTCCAATCAATCAGCTGTTGCATCACCTGCTCTCTCGCTCCTCCTTGCATCAACTTCCAAAACAAAAAACCTATACCTGGAAATCTATCCCAAAAAAGTGCGACCCGGAACTCTGACGGAAGATCTCCCCCCCCCCTTCAAAACAAAAAACAAAACAACCCAAAATGTCAAAGAAAAAACGAGCAAAGTAGAAGGGAGACGGAAAAAATCGAGGACCCCAAACCAACCACACACACACACACACAACCTGCTCCTCCTTCTTCGTCACGGGTCCCACTTTCACTCGTCTCAATGGCCAAAAGAAGACGAAGAAAAAGAAAGAAAAAGAAAGAAAAAGAGACGGGAGGGAATGATAGAGAACTGCTAACAACACACAAACGAGCAGCAGTAGAACGTTAGAGTTTCGTGGAACACATTCAAAAAAGACTGGCAATCCGCTCGCCCGCTTCGCCGCCGCCACACAACAGAGCCCAGGCTATTGAGTCCTAACAAGTCGTTGGTCCGTGACTCAAAACACTAAATAGTGACGGCTTTTAGTGCAGCACTTGCCATCCGCACAGTGTGAAGGAGGAAATCATCAAAAACACAAGACAAGAACCAAAAGGGCGTGATACACGTTCTTCAGCGAGAAAAAGTGCAATCGTCGCTTGCCTTTTTGCCAAGCTTCTGGAACGGTCCCATCTCATCAAGTGACAAAGTCCCGACGTCCCTTTTTTGGGCGTCTTGATGTGATTCAGTGCCCTGTGCGATCTCTATGTGAGCGTAAGTGATATTCTCGCTTTGTTCTCGCCCCTCAATCTCGTTCTTTTCGACGGTTTAAAAACATAAAAAAAAAGATAAAAAAGTCCCGCAGATCCCAGGCAAAAAGAGGAAAATGTCAGGGAAGACGCCGGTGGCCGTCGCCTTGCTGGCGCTCAACTTGATTGGCTTGTCATTAGGTTCGCCGCTGCCGCATAGATTGAATCACAGCTCCTCGTCGTTAGGGCCGCTCGTTCCTCTTTCGCCCTCTTCATCTCATCCGCTGTCTCATTCATCTCGGACGGATTCGACTCCCGATTCCTCCTCTTCGCCGTCCAGAGGCGGCGCCCATTCAGAGCCATTGCCATCGTCGACGTCAACGACGACGACGACTACCGCCAACGCGGAACAGGTTGACCGCGTCCAGCTCCTATCATCCCCGTGGGAACCCGCGCAATTCAATTTGCCTTTCAGCGTAAGCAACTCGCCCCCGTCTCTTTTACATTCCACTTTTTTCTTGTTGCTGTGTTTTTCGCTCGAGACATGTCTCCTTTTCTTTACAGATTGACTTTCTATTTTTTCAAGTTTTTTTTTTTTTTTCGCTTTTCCAAGACAACCGCTCCCGCTAACTCCCGTTGGCGACTCCTTTTTTAACAAGTGGATCGAAGTGTGTGTGTGTGTTCACTGGGCTTTTCTTTTCTCATACATAGATTTAAGTAAAGCCTTGAAGTGGCTGAGGCTCTAAGCCCAGCGATAGCGCCAGTCTTGTCCTCACTCCCCCACCCCATTCATTTAAAAGAAGAAGAACAACAACAACAACAGGAAATGGGGAGGAGGGAGGTGGGGGTATTGTCAGTGACGTATGTTTAGCGGTGTTTCTTTTTTCGCTCGACCCGCTAGAGAGAAGTGGATGGATCGAATAAATTCGTCAGTGTCGGTCCACGATCCGCAGCGGCTTTATTGGACAAGTGCGGAGAGCCGTAAGAAACTACGGGGCCCAGCCCAGCCCAGCCCACGCAGTCCCTTCGGCAGCGCAGTTAAAGACAATAGCTAGTCGTTAATCCTGATTTTCTCTCAAACATTTTCAAACGGCCCGCCAAATATCGGAAGATATAACCACGATATATTGCGCAAGGGGGGGACAGGAAAAAACAAAAAAAACCAATAGGCATCGAGACAAAGGGTCTCTCTCTCTCTCTCTCCCAATTCGATTGATTGCCATGTCGGGTTGTGTGGATCCTAGCTGGAGCGTAACAATACCCCGCCAGGGAGTAAAAAGAGTCACGGCATCCGCAGCCCGGCAACTTGATCCTTTTAACGGGGCCCAGACTTTGAAGGAAAGTTTCAGGGCAAAAGTCGACCGACCAACCGAGCCGCTCGACCGTAATAAATGAATAATTCCCAAATATAATAAACCTTAAACCCCCTGACGTAACCTACGGTGGAAAGAAAAAAAAATAACTAAAAACCCCAAAGGAGAAACGCGGAGCTCAGACAATCTACTCGCGTTGATCTTCTCTTAACTTTTTCTTTCTCGCCACCGCCACCTTATTTGGAAGGGCGAGCGAACGAGGTCCGTGTGTTGAAGAATTTTTTAAGACCCGACTAAAAAATATTCACTTTCTCCATCCAGTCCCGTAGTGAAAGTTTAAGTGTGTCACAGATCCGGTGAAAGTGACGGCAGAGAAAGGAGGGTCGGGACGTGGAAAACATAAAAAAACATTCAAAAAAAGGAGTCGATGACGGGGTTAAACATTTTCTTTCTTTTCTATTTTTCTTGGTTTTAAGGTTCAAGCCGAAGAAATCTCGGACGAAGAGTGGCGTCAGATGATGACGGACGACTTGCGCCGTCACGGCGTCCTCGGCCAGATTGTCGATGCCGTACCGCCCTACATAGTCAACGTTGATTACGCCGACCATGCCTGCGTTCATATGGGCAATCAGCTCGTCCCACGTCAAACTCAACTTCAGCCGCAGCAAGTCAAGTGAGTTTCGAGTTCCCGACTAGCTCATTTATCTATTCCACCTTACACATCAACCAACTCCAGCACATTTTGGGCTGGCCAAAGAGCAAGCTTTCTATTCAGAGAACTTGGGTAATTCGATACGTTTCGATTCAACCGTTTCAACCTAACCTCATCCTACTACTACTAACCCAGTTGATGCGGGAACCCTATGCGACGCAGCTTCGTTAGTAACCGTTTGTTATTCGACACCGACACAATTTTTTTTACTGTCTCTCCCGCAAGTGTAACAGCACGACCAAGAGGCTCCTTCATCTGTTAGTCTAGTGGGCCTTTTGGTTGCCTGGAATCACTTGATGGTGACTTGGCACGACACGTGTACTAAAGAGACTGGGGAGGGAACGTCGGCCGGTTGTCGGGAACCGGTGCGTGTAAGCCCCACAAGTTGCGGAGGACGGAGAATGGCGGAAGGGCCCATTCGAATCGCAAATGATATAAAACAAGACAAATGGATTTCAAGATGGGAGGGAATCACTCAAGCGCTTCTTTACCCTCCCACGGGATTCCCCCCCCCCCATCGCGGCCGTGTTCCTTCACGGTCGACAACCTCGTCGAGAGAGCACGAGGGAAGGTCTTCACTTTCCCCCTTTATTTTTTCAATTTTATTTTCAACTTCATGACTTTACCAACAACGAAAAAAAAAAAGAAATATTCTCGTTCCTTATTGATTCTCCCATTTTTTGAGCTCCGCTTGTAGTACCGGTACCTCCCTTCCAGATAGGTCCAGGCCATGGTATTAACTGGAATACCCGGGCTAATATGATTCGCAGTTAGACTTCCTTTCATATTGATGTGAGCATACGTATCCTTCCGGAATACCAAGAAGAAAGAGAGAGAGAGAAACAAGACTAGGTTCTTTTCAACTTCATTTCAATGAAATTGTTGCCAAAGATCACAGGGCCAAAGAGATGAAAATAAAAAGGGGTGTTGTATAGCAAATTGAAACTAAATTTGTTTAATGTGTGTTGAATATTCTGACAAAAAATCTTTTCTTTCCGCCGGGGCTTAACAGTTTCCCGACTAATGGAAGCGGAGGACTCTTCACGCTGATGGCCATCGATCCGGACGTGCCTAGTCGAAACAACAGCATTTACTCAGAGTTCCTACAATGGCTGGTGGTCAACATCCCTGACGAGGATATCGAACGAGGTCAGTCCAAACACACACAGAGTGTATCTATCTATCTATTTCTATACAAGGCTCCTGTTTTCAAAACTATGCGGTTGAAATGTACACTCCCCCCCCTCGACATGATCAGAGCCGTTTTCCTAATGGCACTGAACTAATACGAGCCGGCCGACCGCGGTAAAAGATCTTTTTGCCTTTAGCGGGGGAGCCCAGCCATTTCCATTGATTTCCAATCTCCCTCGATTTTCCCATCGGCTGAGAGGCACGGGAAAATGGGGAGCTGGTAACGCGCAAATCGATAAACTTCTTCTCCTCCTCCTCATTCGTGCTGCTGCCTACACTCTTCTTCTTCTTTTCCTTCTTTCTTTCTCCTCCTTCCCAGCTCTAGTGAAAGTGGTGATGGCTGTACAAGTATAAACACTCACTCTTTATTTCTTTTCTCATTTGCTTTTTCTTTTTTGTTTTTTGTTTTATCTTTTGCCTGTGCTGGATTGTGTACACACAGGCGATGTGCTGGCGGAATACCTTGGCCCACTGCCGTCGCATAAAGGCGGCCAGCATCGCTTCATCTTCCTGGCCCACAGGCAGCCGGACGGATCAATCATCAACACGAGGGGGTTGCCGCACGCAGAGCCGTGCGATTGGGCGTCGAGGGCCCGTTTCAGCGCCCGGAAATTCGCCCAACTTCACCGGCTCGGCCAGCCGACGGCCATTAACTATTTCACGACAGAATTCGACTCGTCTGTTCCGCTGGCCATCGAGGGCTGCCTTCTCAGGAGGCAGAGTCTCATCCACATCCAGCAGCGTCTCCTCCTCTCCTAACCTATTCAATCGCCCAACCCCACCGCTGCCGTCACCTCCGCCATCCCCCCCCCCCCCATTTTCAACGTCATAGAACAAACAATAACTATCTAACGACCATCGGAAAAGCGAAAAAATCAATACACTGTGTGTCACGATGATGAGTTTGCCTGCCTGTACCAAACCAATAGCAAATAACGACGACTACCAAAATATGAGAGGGCTATACTTGGCCCTATATTGTTGTGTCTGTAGTTGCCCGGCGAACATGGAGAGAGAGAGAAAGAAAGAAAGAGAGAGACACACGGATTTTATGATCCAGAACCTGCCGCGCGGATCAATCTCTAAATCCGGCCGTCTTGCAATAAATCGAAGGGTGGGGCCGAGAAAAGGAAACGAAAAAAAGAGAAGAAAAGGGGCAGGGAGTGGGTGGAAGCGCAAGTCGAGCTCCTAAATTTGGTGCGCATTTGCTGTCGGATGAAAAGAAAAAAGAGGAGCACATAAATAGGAAACAAAGGAATCAAAAAGACTGGGAGGCTCCTTTTTTTCAGCGATAGGAGCTGAACGTCTTCAACGTGATTTGTTCACGCCCATTGAAACCGAACGTGCAAGAAGCGATAAACATGTAGAAACATACATATATCGGATTTGAATAAATAAAAAAAATAAAAGGGAGGAGGAAGATTGAAAGGGGAGCCAAAAATAAAATAAAAAAGGGAAATGATTAGCTTCGTCATGATAAAAATGAGGGAGGAAGAATCCGGTCGGCAACAATGAAATAGAAAAAAGAAAGAAAAAGGAACTCGGAACAATTTTAATATGAAACCAACTCCACCACCACCACCACCAGTCGTGGAAAGAATTTGAGTACTACTATTCATCGACTTAGCGACTCTGTCTTGGGAGGCGGTTAAAAGTTTGAACAAGATATTGAAAACTCCACCCCCCCCTGCCAACTCCTCCTCCTTATGGCTCCTCTACTTTCCCAGTGTAACCGCAACCTTTCTACTAGCCTCTTATCTCGTCTTTCTTTTTCTTGACCTTGGTTGTGGGATTTCACCGAGGGCGAATCGATATTTCAAAATGAAATAAAATCCAAAAAAGTTGTTGTCCTCCGAGGGAATTGGGACCCGAACGGAGATGGAAGCCGACGCTGCGGGACACGATCCTTAGCGTCAACAGGAGACAGTTGGGAAACACGTCGGTTAAAAGCAGACGAGATATCGAAAGGAAAGAAAGAGTGAAGCCCAGGTTGATTCCTTATTTGATCTCCTGGATCTTCCCATCCATAAAGAAGGAGTCTGTCGCTGGATGGATACGAGATAAAGAAGAAAAAATAAGGTTGCTCCCTCTCCTCTTTCCTTGGGTTCGCTCCTAGCCGAAGGATTACCAGGGCGTCTTTTGGCAGCCGGCGAGAAGCAATAGAAAAGATCCTCCCTCCTCCCCTCGTATTCTGTATACCATTTTTCTTCATTTTAAGGAGCCGATATGGACGGGTCGTATACCGGGTAAAAATCATGTACATACATTTTAAATATAAAGAAAAAGGAGCCAGAGAGAAGAAAAGATTTCGACAAGACATTTGGTTGGATGGAAGAGTCGGATGAGAAGTTCACATGCTCTTTGACGTCATAATGGATCATCGGCCGAGGAGCAAATCTGTTTCTTACGAACGGAGAAAGACCCTTCGCCCTTCTTCTAGCTCCTAGTCTCTTCCGGACGCACAAGTAAAGAAAAGGGAGGGAAAAAATGGGAGAGCCAAGGAGCTGCCGAATGGATGGATGGATCATATATACAATGGAATATTGTTGTCACAAGGGATAGGGGATGAGGGGCGATGAAAGGCTACCATTTCTCCCCCGACAAAAAAAGAAAAGAGAAGAGAAAAGAAATAAGAACTTACGTGCTCGTCGAAGAAGCCCTGGTCGTCAGGATCGCGCAGCAGCTGGTCCGTTTCCCGTTCGTCGTCGTCGTCTACGTCCGTCAATTTGAATATTTCAAGGAAAAATAATAAAAATACACATCAAACAAATTTGACAAATTGAATTCCTTTCTTAGGATTGACGTTTTGTCGTTTTCGAGAGCAAAAGGATGCCGAGGGGGATGCACATATTATTTATCATTCTTTACCGTTGATTTTGCTTCCGTCCGGATGCATTCCCGATCCGGATCCGCCCACTTTGCATCTGCTCGACCTCGGAGATGTCGACGACGGTGACGTTTTGACCCAGTAGTCGCTACTCTGCCTGGAATTTCAACACAACAATCTCGGTTATCATCAGGTGTACAGGGACGGAATTTAATTCCGAACGCGACGACAAGGAGGGGGGGGGGAAGGGCGGGGTGGGGTGGTCGGGTACGGATCGTTATTGTTGCATACATTGGATGTTGCCTACCTGGGGACCCAGACGGGCGGCGAATGAGAAACGGGGGATTGTATTGAACCAATGGCAGCCTGAGGTGGCATGGAACTGGCCTTTCTCATCCGCGATCCGTGATCCAGCGCTTCGCCCAGTTCGTGCAGACTCAAATCGCCCGGCGATGGCCCACCCATTTTAGTCTGTTGATTGCTGCTGCTGCTGTTGCCAATGTTCTGCATTTTGCCGGCAGTCGAACCGACTCCACTACTACAACTGCCACCCCCACCACCACTACTGCTGCTGCTGCTACTACTGCTGCTGCTGCTACTGCTTCCGCCGGCGCCGCCGGAAGTAATGGAAGGCGTATCCGGGCCTGGACTGAGCCTCAGCGGACTAGCGTGGCTGTTGTTCTGGTGGTTGCGGTTCTGAGCGGCTCCTACGACGACGGCGGCGGCCACCGCCGAGGCGGACGAAAACGATTTCACGTTGTTCACACTCGTCGATGGAGATGTCGTGGCCGTCTGCAGAGAAGAGTGTTGAGAGGACGCCGGTGGCCGATGAGCGAGCGGGGCCGGCGGGGGAGGCGTGGCATCCCTGGCTCCTGTGATGTTTGACCAAGTGGAACAGTATCATAATTAAGTGTCGGCGTGAGTGTTATCCCGTGTCTTTGGGGCGCGGGATCGAAGGGGGAGAAGGAAGAGGAAGAGGGAAGCGAGCGGCAATAATGAAAATCCCACTCGTGGTGAGCGGGGCGACACAAGAAATGCCGGTATTGATTACCCCAAGATCCTAAGCGAATCAACATAATCAGAAACCTTAATCAAGAAATCAAAGACGAAATCACATCAACGGAAAAAAACTGAGTAGGGGGAGGAGGAAAAAGGGAATAAGATGACACAAAAATGGAGAGTCAAAACTAAAAGATGTACGAGGGACGAGATTGAGGTCGGCCATGCAAGCCGGCCTAGTCAGTAGATTCTTCCCGTCGCGTAAAGATAATCCAAGCGACAACGTCCCAAAAAAAAAAATAAAAATAGAAATAACAAAATGGGTGGGAATCAAAAGGAAAAAAAAAAAATAAGAAGCGCGCGTAACCAAATCAAATCAGAAAGGCATCTCAAATAATCAAAAAAAGAAAGAAAAGAAATGTAGGGCGGAATTATATCCGCTATTTCTCCAGCCGGATAACGAACCCCGACGCCCACTATATAGAATCCCAGGCACTGAGGGGATTCCGTTTTTTTCTTTTTTCTTAAACAACAACCAAAAAAAAATAGAGGAAATGAATCATCTGCAATAACAAGGAAAACAACAACGTAAAGCAAACCAAGAGGGAGTACAAAGTCAATCAAAACATGATGAACAGAAACGGAACCGCCAGGGACAAAAACAAAAGAAGAACAGATTCAATGATACCAAAAAAACACAAACAACTCAAAAGAAAAAAAAGAGATGATTACAACCGAGACAAACTGAAACAAAAGAATCGGGGGAAAAACAACAACAACAACAAAAATAACTAATTACAACAAATTGATTTCGATATAAAACAAAAGAAAAACGTCGACCTGACCGAACACACACAAGAGTCGAGAGAACTTACGGAAAGACCCCTGGATCATGGCCGAATCCTGATGATTGCGGTGGTCGCAATCCGAAATAGCAGCCGACAACTTCTTGGCCCACATCGTCTGCGATTGTTGTTGTGGTTGTTGTTGTTGCTGATGATGAGAAGAAGAAGAAGCGGAATTCTTGGTCGAACGGGCACCAGAAAGTCCCGCGATCGACGATTGGAGCGGACTGGCGCCGGCCAGATTGCGGCAGCCGTTATTGACCGACGGATGCAATGGATGCTGTTGTTGTTGTTGCTGCTGCTGTAGGGCGGACAATGGTTGTTGTTTCATCCGGCGATCCGCCATGAGAGGGATGCGATCTGTTACGGCGTCTTCTTCCGTGTCGCTGGCGCTCGTTACGCTGGCGCTGCTGCCGACGCTAATGTCGTCGCCGCTGCCGACGCTGCTCCGGCCGGACGACAGGCCGTCTTCCAAAATGGGCATGCTGCTGAATTGGCCCTTGAGGCCGTTTTGGCTTTTGCTGCTGCTTCGCCGACGGCCCGTCGTTTCGACGCCTCCTGCCACAGCGTCGAACGGCTCCATTTGACGCGGCCCGGAAGCGTCGGCCCCCCCATTCATCCCCGGAATATCCGAGACCGAGAGCTCCGTGCCGTTGTTGATGTCCAGTTCGGAATCGTCGTAGTCGGTCGTTTCGGGCGAGAGAGTGAAATTGCGGCTCTTGCCCATCTCCAGTCCGACTTCCGTCTCACCCAGGTCCGTCTCGGCGTTGAGAGAAATCACGTCAGCTCGATCCAGGTGCCGGCTGGATGAGCGCAGGACGTCTCTGTCGTCGGCCTCGTCCAGATGCCAAGACATGTGGTGATTGGCGGACGAGCCTTCCGGGGTGGCAGCGACAGGCGTCGACGTTGCCGCAGGTCCGGCAGCCAAATCCACCAGCGTCTGTCTGGTAGCCGACGGACTGAACGTGGCCTGCGGATGAGCTGGATTCGGGCTCGAGGTGACACGTCTCGGGAATCCCGGAACTAGGGGCCGAGTGGGAACTGAACCGATGATCATCGTCGGCCCGTTGGGTTTGTTGGAATCATCCGAGTAGTCATCCTGGCCGTTGGAGTTAATGGCCGCCGCCGCCGCTGCTGCTGCTGGATGAGCCCTGACACCGTAACGACGAGGCGATCCTTCATACTGAGCGATCGTCAACCCGCCAATTACCGTGGCTACCGTCAATTGCTGCTGCTGTTGTTGTTGTTGCTGCTGCTGCTGGGCCGGCGGCGACTGCGATAAAAGAAGTTGAGAGGCTTCTTCCACCTCGCTGGCCTCTCTCCTAACCGACTGCTGGGCAAACTGGTTCAATTGTTCCGACAGGTAGTTGTCAAGATTCAAAGGGCTCGGCGATGATGGATCGGCGCTGCTTTGCTCGACTGCAACCACTTCCGGATAGAAATCCGTCAAGTATCCGTGGATGGTTTTGACTTGCGGGCAAGGTGGCGGCTCTTCGATTCCCGGCAAGAGGCCGTTCGAGACCATGACGGAATGTTTGGCTTCTCGATCCGACGATTCTCCTTCGCGATCCTGACTAGAAGTGCTAGCCAACTGCTGACGTTGCGGCTCTTCTAATTGTTCCAGCTGACGGTCCGTCACCGGATCGTCTCCAGCCCAAGACAACGGCCTTTTCAGTCCGTGGTTTTGCGTGCGATGCTCCGCGGTGGTGGTGGCGGCGGCGGTGGTGGCGTCGCCCATCCCAGCGACTCCCGACGGAATGCCGGAAGAGTACTGCTTCTCGTTCAAGTTGCTGGGAATGCTGAAGCTGGGCTCCAGCCCTTGGCTACCCCACAGGGTGTTGCCTCCGCCAACATGGAACCCGTAACGACCCACGCTCTCCTCGTAGTAGACCTCGCCGCTGTAGCGGTTGATACTCCGGTTACTACTCGAAGGCGTACTGTTGTTGTTGTTGTTGTTTGGCGGACTGTCAATCGGCGGCGCTGGATCGACCGTCGAGTGAACGCGCTGCTGCTTCCGCTGGGAGCCCCGCGTCCGGCCTCTCGAAAGTGACACAATCTCGCGGCCGCCAGCGATTTCCATTCGGGTGGGGTCGACTTGAGAGGAGATGACTCCACTTCCACCGCCGCCTCCGCCGCCACCGCCGGAAGCCGATCCTGCTGATGGCGAACCCAAATCCAATCGGGTAGGCGTCAGGTCGTAGATTTCCTTGACGCCACGACGACGCGAGTGCCGCTGATGGCTGGCCGCTCCGTCCGCGTGCCCATTGTGGCCGCCTTTCTTCCAGTGGCCGGCGATGTGAGATTCAGAGGCGCTGGTGCGGACGGCCGGCGAATTCGATTTCCTCAAACTGGACGACGAGCTGGACGAGGAGGGAGCCGGCGGTGCGGCAGCGGACTTGCCGCCCGACGGGAAACCAAAATTGTCGCTGTCGTTGTCCTCAGAGTCCGAGCTGGGCTCGTAGCCGCCGCCATAGACGTCGCCGTAGAGATTCCACGTGTTGCCGTGGTCGACGGTCCGCGGCCGGCGCAGGAGCTTGGAGCGACGCAATTCCGCACTCTCCGTCCTGTACTTGACCGACGGGCAGTAGCGACGCTGTTGCAGTCCCTGCTGCTGGCCGCCAGGGATGCCAGCGACGTTCAGCTTGAGTGAGGGTGGCCGGCGGAGTGGCGACGCATCGCTGTCAGAGTGTCCGTCGTCCGGATGAGTGATGGGCGTCGATCGGGCCAGCGAGTGGAGGGCGAGCGGCAGAGGAGCGCCGCTCGTTTGCACGACGTGACTGTCGTCGCTCAGATCGATGAGAACGGCCGTGTCGACGGGCGGCGAGCGGAGGCGGCAGCGAGGGAACAAGCGTTCCAGACTGTCATCACGTCGAGCGGCTGACGACGATGTTGTTGTTGTGGGTTGTTGGTGGTGTTGTTGCTGGTGATGTTGCGTCTGGTGATGCGGTTGATGCTGCTGAATGTGATGGTCGGCGGCCATGGTCGATCCAAGTGGCACATGGCACGCTAATTCGCCCAGTTTGCGGCCGGTTTTCGGGCTTCCCTTTTTTTCCTTGGCTTTTTCGTGGAGAACCGCTCAAACGATTTTTTCGACCAATCAACAGTTTTCAGTCACACACACACACAAGTTATGCGGGTTGATTTGAAGATTTAAAAAAAAAACACACTGACACGATGGAATGAAAGTCGAAAGAGAAAAGAAAGAAATTTCGTGTTAAAACATTTGAGCCATCATTTTTTTAAAAAAAAGAAGAAATTGTTAGTTTTCGCCTTTTCGGAAAACAAAAGGTGGAACATCAAAAGTAACTCGAATACATGGAATTGAGAGCAAATATCCGGGTGTTCATTTCAAAAACTCGACGTCAAGGCAACTGTATAATGTAGGGACTGCGAGTAGCAAGTTTTCAGATCCAGGAGAGTTAGCCCGAGAGTTAGACGGAGGCGTTCAACCGTAATCGTCTAATCGCCTAAACCTTTAAGGACTGCCACTACTGCCACTCCTATTTCCTTCAAAAAGATAGGGGGGTGAGTAGGTTCGAGGATCTTTGCTCAACATCTTTGAGCGGAGAATGTTTGCCAGGCCAGTATAGCAGCAGCAGCAGGACCCAAAGTTTGGAATAATTCGTGGGCTTCATTAACGAGATGCTATTGTCACGACACAGATGCCTATCGCATAGATCCCACCGACTCCTCCCACATCAGGATCATGGTGCCCTACCCCCGAGTGCCGGGGCTCGAATGCGCCTAGCTGCTGATGACAACTGGGCGCTCCTAGAGCTCCTCGGTTGACTCCATCTGGCAATTGGTCGACAACGAGTGCCAACTCTACGGCACGCCACATATGACTATCAACGGGAATGCCAAAGGAATATAAAAAGAGAAAATGTGACGAGCGGGGCAATAGGTCACCTAGCAACCGTTTCTACACGGCAGAGAGTTTCGTGAGTGAGCCACTATGTGTGTGTGTCTTGTTTCCTTTTTTTTTATATCAAACTTTCGACCATTCAGTGAAACATCGCCACTGCGGCAATTTTCTCTCTCCTTCATAATCTTGACTCGCCTGTCGAATGGAATTTTCCCATGGACCCTTCTCCCCGCGCCCAGTGTCTGCACACATGCATCCCCAACAATGGATGAAATTTTGAACGAATCGCACAAGCAACGAGTGCTCGAGAGGAATAATTAACGACAGATGTGGGAGGCAGCAACGAGTACAACAATGAGTGGGGGGAGGGAGGACGGAAAGAGAAGGTCGTTACGTCATGTTGTGCACTGGATGAAACCCCCTCACTCGATTGAAATGCACCGGAAAATCAAACGGAAAAAAAGGAGCTAAACAAATTGGACGGGAGACAAGAAAAATTATGAAACAAATAAAACGGAAATGATTTCACTCACCCGATAATAACGATTTGAAAAGAAAAAGGGAACTGAAATCAGAAAAAGAAACGAGCAAACTTTCGACGACAATTAACGATTCAGGAGCGTCACGAGGAGCTTGGAGGAGTTGACGGAAAAAACGAAGAAGTAGAAGAGGTTGTGTCGCGAGCGAACAACAACCATCTATCAACATCGACGACGACAACGACGACGTCAATGCCAGACCGCTGCAACCACTTTGGCCGTCTCGACTAGACTCAATCCCCGTATAAATGTCTTCTAACAACGGCCAAAAAGGAAGGAAGGAAGGAAAAGAAGGGAAAGAGAAGGAGAGAGAGAGAGAGAGAGAGAGAGAGAGAGAGAGAGAGAGAGAGAACAGGAATGGAAGGAATAGATTGATGCGCAAGCGCCGGATGGGTCCGGGAACCCGCCGCCGCACCAAAGTCGATCGATTTCCAACGGGGGAAAAAAAGGATACTTGTTGTGTGTTGCAGGACTGCCCTCTATCGATTCTGAACGGCACTTCCTAACGATCCTTCTTTCTCTCATGGTACGAGTTTCACGCTGGTAACCGGTCCAGCAGCAACTCTCTGCGTTCCGTTCGCTTGGCCGCCACGGAAATCTTTTCCCTTCTGTCTGCTGGCCTCGTTCCAATCTCTTTTGTGTCACTCGTTCTTTAATCCTTCCCGCCTATGCTCCAGATTTTTGCCTACACCTTTCGACTTGGTGGTGGGAGGATGGATCCTAGTCATTAGCAGCCGGAACGCCAAGGAGCGTGTGCAGTGGAATGGTTAGAAGAAGAAGAAGAAGAAGAGAGAAAATAAAAGGGTTTATCTCAAAAGGGAGAAGATGAGGAAGAAGAAGAAAAAAGGAGGATCGATGTGTGTCCCAAATCGGCAAACCGTCCGCCGATGAGGCCGCAGTCGTCGTCGTCGTCGTATTTTGTTGAGTGAGAAAATGAATATCATCCAGCGGAGCGAGGAACGGAAACAAATGACGGGCCGCATCTGCGCCACGTTCAACTGGGCGGCTTGTCTATAGTTTCTATGACAACGGCATTTGCCTGTTCTTCGTCGTTGTCTTTTCTCCCCATATTAGAAACAAAGCACACACACATAGTAGTCGGTTGTATGCAGTGTATCATCGCACGTTACTCTCTTCCCGAGCCGAATAGTATATTATGTCTGTACGGCCTTTTTTGCCGGCCCATTATTTTCCCATGTTGGTATCATCACACCCAGCGGACGGGACACAACCCAGTCGACCCACGGGACCTTGGACCTCAGCATTAGAGAGTGCTGTACGGGCCTTTTCAAGTATCATATATATATATAAAAAGCCTGAACGAATCTCTTGCTAGCCCATGCAGCAGCAGCAGCAGTGGCGGGACAATATAACCCCCCATCCACCCACCATCCCAAAGGATGAAAGAATGGCGCCCATCAAAAAAATCCCGTTTCCAGCGGCCGGGTTGTGTCACCATCGGTTAAGAAGACGCAAGAATGGAAAAGCCAACAACAAATAACAGAAAAACTTTTCTTCTTCTTCTCCTTTTTGGGAGGTTGTGGGGGCAATTTCAAACAACGTTTGGATGGCGGGGAGGGAGCATTCCGCTCAATGGCCATCACTCGACAGAATAATAACCCCCAACCCAAAGAAAAAAAGGGCAGCAGACGGATCGAATGTGTCCTGCACCATCTTGTACGGGTTGGGACTGAGACTGTGGGACACTAGAGAATAATCAGCCAGAAATCTTTTTCGTCATCGGTTGGGAAAAAAAAAACTTCTTCTTTGCCCATGCGAGAAGAGAGAGAAAAAGAAAACCGTCTTTCTCTCTCTTTATTGCGGACGACGATCCCGACGCTTCCAGCATCCGCTTGTGAATGGAGAGCGGATCGATGTGAGCTACGGGTTTGCTCCGACGGCGTCGACATTTGCAATTACATTACCGGTGAGCTGCGCAAGATATATACTACTATTATTACTACTACTACTACACCGCGAACGCTAAAAGTATCTCGGAAACTCTGCCACTTTTGATTATTTGCTCTCACTCGTTCCTCTCCCACTCGAGGGGATAAAAAAGGGGACCGCATAACGATAAATATCAGCCCCGAGAATTTCTCTATGGGAACGCCAACAAGATCACCTGGAGTTTGTCTCCATCAGAGCCGCTACGGGAACTCGGCAGATCCCGCCCGTAGAGTTATGATGGAGCGAACCTTTCATTCGGTGTTGGGTTGGTCCGGCCCAAAAGTTATGAAAATGGACAAGTTGAATACGGGGGCGGAGAACGATGGATGCCCCGGCTGGATGTCCGCCAACCAAAAAGATAACACACGCTCATACGTACATACATTGGGAGAGATACGGCCATTTAAGGACTAGGAAAACAATAGAAATAACCACACACACACAGACACAAGAGAAAAGAAGAAACTTTGACCGAGCATCAAGTCATTCCGCCCCAACGGGATACAAACACAAATATACATGTGTAAGTCTCACCTGGGGAGAATGTTTACATTAAAAAAAAGCCACAAACTTTTTCAGATGTTCTTTTTGTCGCCTGAACTGAAACGCAATGTTATGCAAAGCTGCACCAGTGGTGGGGGAACTCGAAACCTCAAAAGAAAGGGGGAAAAAATAAAGAAGTTTTCTTCTTTTCTTTAAATACAACGTTTCACGCGGACCGACTCATCTTGTTGTTGCCTATCAAAATGAGAGGGGGGAACACAACAACAAGGAAGGATCGGATTTCAGACCCCAAAGGTTTACGACGCTTTTTCATCCTGCCATTTAGGGAACTACCACCACCTTCTTTTGTGGCCGGGACTGGAGGGAAAAAAAAGTTGGGACAGTCCAAGTCCAGATGGTCACAACGAAAAAGAAAAAAAAAGTTATCAAGGGATGGCTTCCAACAAAAATGGTGGCATCGGGATCAAATTCGTTAGCAACAGCACGAAAAAAATACCCGATCGATAACTACTTCCGGAAGGAGAGGGAGAGAAGGTACTATGAAACCTTCGAGGCAAAGAAGTGAAACGGGGCAACGATGTGGCGACCACAATATAAAACGTACATTGGCTGGAAGTAAAAAAAAAAAGGTCTTTCTTTTTTTGGAAAACCAAATAGCCTGGAAAAATAGTCCTGTTTTGTTTATTATTATTATTTTGGATAGGTGGTGGCCTATAAAGTGTCTTAGTGGCGTCAAACTGGATCGTTGGCCTGTCCCCAAAATCCCAATCACTTGCGGTGGTAATCCGTGACGTGCTGACACCATCTCGATTCTGCCACCGAGTTTTGCTCTGCTCCATACAGGATCGTTGTTTCCCAATCTGATCCTAAACACCAATTTGTGTTGGACGGCAGAATGAGACTGCAATTAGGCCGAGCCGTTGGCGTGCAAAAGAGGAGGGGGGAGGAAAGACTTGGCATTGGGGTGTGTCTCTTTACATCTGAAGCCACCTGGAGATTAATCGAACTTGCACTGTCAGTGGGGTGCACGAAAACAGACCTGATGTGGTCATGGACTTTTGGGGCTTTTGCATTTCGCATTGGGTCTGCGTTGAAAGAAAAAAAGTGGCAGCCCAATTCAAAGTGGGTAAAGTCAAACAAGAGTTTTGTGGCAGGACATTCTTGGCAAGTTGAACGTTGAATTTCACTGCCAGCATTGGTCGGAAAGAGTTTGTCCTGCTGTGGATGGGGAGCAAAGTTGAGCAAAGGGAATTGATACAGATTTCCCAGCGATTATAAGGGCAAATCACTTGCAACCGAGGCGTAGGGTTAAAAGTGCCGGTATTGATTTATCAATAAGAGACTGTCGGCAGTTGTTTCGACTCTGCCAAGCGTAGACAATACACACAACATGGTTGGGAATTGGGGAAGGGGAGCTGCTCCAATGGCGATTAAAACACATTTAACAGTTATTTGAATGAACAAACTCGAACGACAATTACCTTTCGGAGTCGAGATGATCGCAGTCGTGATTAGTGACAACAAAATCCCTTATTTTTGGCCTGAAAACTCTTAGAGACGTTCTCGAGCACAGCGCAGCTGACTGATTTTTCTGACATTCAACGAGACCAATGCCTATGCAGTGGCTCTAACCACGTGAAATTCGGGCGCACAATCTCTTGCGCACGCCCAAGAAAGAACAAAAATATCCTTTAGGCGGCTAATAATAAAACCTAGTTCCTCTTTGTGAATACAATTTCCTGGATATATATTTTTATTTGTCGAACAGAAAATAAAAAACACTGAAATGGGTTTTGTATTTCGTTTATTCATTGCCACGTAAACATTTCCAATTCAATTTCTGACGTCGATGACGTCAATGCGCGTTTCTTTGTCTATTTATCCAGGCAAAATTTATATAGTAAAACAGGCCCAGTTAGTTGTTGTACAGCTTTCAATAATAAACATTAAATCTAAAACAAAAAAAAACAAAAAACAAATCCTAACTAAAAGATGGCGAGTGAATTTGGCCGATTATTTGCGTGTCGTCGCATATACTTGATAAAACGTCACGACATTGATAGAACTGGAAATCCCTTTCGTTCTTTTTTGATCGGCAGGAGAGGTGGAAAAACACACACACAAACACACAAAAAGCGATTTGGATGTGTGTGTATATTGTCTCTCTCACGGAGTTAGGCCCTACATGAAATATTACTGACGTCATCAGTCGGGCTTCTATGGACGATAGATTGTCGGCTATTGCGTGTACACACACGTATATATACTCCCCAGCGTTGCGTGTCTACCAGGCTCATCCAATCTCCTCCTCCCCCCCCCTTTCTCCACCCTCTTCACATTTTCTTCTCCCCCACCCCACCAACTCCACCCCGTCCGCCCTATTCGCCAATCAATAATGGTGTATATAACTTCTCTCTCTCTCTCTCTTTCTCTCTGGGCGCTCTATGAGTCCCGAAATGAAACTTATAGAGTTGCCTATGGCGATGCTCTAAGTGCTTATTGAATAGGCCTAATCCTCCCCCCCCCCCTCCCCATCGGAAAAATTGGAATTGCATAGAAACATGTCGGCCTATACGTAATATCATTCAATGAAGAGGAAGAAAAGAGAATTGAATTGAAATCAAAAGAAGAAAAGGAAACGGATAAGTCCTAATATCGGGTCAGTCGTCGATGTGGTGGTAAATCGACGGCGGCGCCACTCGTCGGCTTGTTTGGGCGTCGCGTGCAATTGTGTTCAGCACCGCGACGTCGTCCACTAGAAGGCGTCGGCGCCGCTCCGTTCCTATTGTATAGTTCGCTCAATCGTCGCCATCGTCGTTGCCTTTCATTCCGTTTAGCTGTTCCAAAGTCAGTTGTGCTGTCCGTGTGGAAGGCCAACTGGAAAACAATTGAAATTCGTTTGGGGGTTGGCCAGTGACTGGGTCATTTCAATCTCAGAAAATTTCGAATTCAAAACAGCGTGAGGATGAAGTATAGTCCAGAGACGGATGTGTAAACTCCGTCAAACAGTTTGTGTGTTTTTAGTCTGCTACCACCTTCCCGTCTGGTCAAAAAGAGAGTGCCATATCTTCGACGTCGATGTGCTCTTCCGTTTTCATCCGTTTCTCCGATTCAACTCGAAATCGCCAATTTTACCTGTCGTGATATTATCGATGCAGCGTGATTCATTCGTTTTTGTTGTTTTTATTTTATTGGTTGTTGGTTGTTGTTCCCCTACAGTGTTATTCTCCCCCGTCGGTTGAGTGTAGCCGTTCGTAGATGGCGACAGCTGGAGGTCACGGCGTGAAAAAGGGCTCGGATCGAGTAGAAGAGCGGCACCACCAACACGCGGGGCGAATATTTTAAGGAAATAAGAGAAAAAAAAAAAAGGAGCTGCCCCCCAACTGCTCTGATGGTCGGAATTGTTGGGAGCGAGGTTTCGATCCTGGGCCCCGATGAACGAGCTGCCAGTTTCTGACGACACACATCTCCCCGTCAGTGTGGGGTCGATAAAAGGGGAGGTCTACCAAAGAGGAAGAAGAGCTGGGGAGGGGGGGAGGCGGAAGAGGGTGGCAATATAGGAGCCGATCCGACCTTGGGCGATCGCCTAGTCAGAAAACAAGGAGCCGTACTACGCTACTACTCTACTCCACTGCTCCTACTCGGGTTAGATTATTACCCTGGACATTTCTTGGGGCCTTATTGGTGGGCCCAAGCAACTTGGGCCACACACACACATCCAGGAGGAGAGACCATCCATTCTCCTGGAAGGAGCCAAGATCCTAGAAAGTTAAGAAAACACCCCACACACACACACACACATGCATAACATTGATGATAACCCGCTCCGACTACCAATAAGGCCGGCCGAGAGACGTGCAGCGCGGGATCTCAGAAAAAGTGGTGCCTGGAAGAAGAACTGGCAGCGCTGGACCCGATCGTGCGCGACGTCAGACCAGACCCTATCTGCCGCTGCCAGAATTGCCACAGTGCGCCAGTGTGTGTCCCTGTGAGACAGTAGTGTGTGTGCTGTGTCCTGGTGGTGCTGGTGCATCTGTGTGTGCGTGTGTGTGTTTACTTCCTGGCTCCTGAACAAGCAGCAGCAGCACAGACACCGGGACTAACGTTCAAACCCCTTTTTTGGGGGGTTTTGTTTTTATCTTTCATCATTCCCCAGTTTTCTTCTGGGGGAGGCCATTTGTGTGTGTGCGTCGGTGTAGCACTGGCTCCTGTGTTATGAGTCACACTGTTTGATTACCCGTTCGTTCGACACGGGTTCGTTTTTAAGAGCTAAGAGAAACGTGTCAACACAGACGCCGATCGTTAGATACTCGGCAGGTTTTTTCGATAATAAAACGTGCGCATCGCCCAGGTTTTTCCAGCTGTTTTTCTGCTAGCACTCACGGCCTAGGCAGGAGTCGGCTTACTCTCCTTGACGACGAGTCAGTCCCGCAGGGATACCCGCGCCAATCGTTCAAAAAAAGGTTGCTGGGCCAGCCGCAGAGGTGCGACGCGAATATCTAGACATGCACAGGAGGTACAATCAGAAGAAGCGTCCGACATGCAGGAAATAAAGAAGAAGAAGAGCCAAACTCTTTTGCCCGTGAAATAAATAAAAAAATAACCGCCAAACCAATCAGTCTCGACGCGTCGTGTTTTTTTTCGGACGCGGTGACGACGTCCGTGTTGCCCAACTTTCAGTCCCGCCACCACCGCCGCTGCCGTGCGTGATCGTGAAGTTTTCTCCAGTGTTGTGTGTGCTGTGTGAAGTGAATTTGGAGAAGAAAAAGTAGAAAGAAAATAAAAGAAGAAATAAAAATATCTTCTCTTTTATTATTCCACCGTGTTGTCGGATTGCACTTGGCACGCCACCACACGCATCGGTGTATAGCCTTTCTTCGAATCTCTCTCTCCTCTATTTATTTAGTTGGTGGTGGAATATCTTGAAAACGGACCACAACCAAATCAATTCAAAGACACACAAAAAAACAACTTGAACGAAATTAGACGTGTCCATGGCGAACCCACGGTCTGGAACTAGTCAGAACCATCGGTCTCGTCGCATTAGCTATGTCTCTACTTAGCGTTACGGGTAAGTCTCAACTCGATCAAATCTCGACTAGTTTATCTGTGTGTGTATTGTTTTTGTTGTTGCATCGACAGTGCTGTTTGCGGCCATCAATCGACACTCTAGTCATGACAACCTTATATAGTATAGGATGTCGGCTAGATTGTGTAACAGACGTGCAGTTAGAAGTGAGAGTCGTTTTGCGTCACGTACGCCAGCGATACATCCCAAACATGCCAGCCAAATGGTGTAGATAGATGTGTACACGATCTATATCTAAGGCTACTGCTCTCCTTATAACTGTAATTCGCCCATGGTTTCGCCGGAAATTCCCCGCGGCTCCTATTTTCTCTCAGCGTTTCGGCGAACCGTTGGCTTTGATTGACACAGCCGTCCACAATCTTTGACGTAATATAAGAAACCGCAAACTTTTACAAACAAACAAAAAGGTGGGAAAAATCGTTGGCTTAGATTTTTCGGAAGGTTTTGAAACGTTGAGCTAAATCATGCAGAGCCGTGATGTCATCACGATGAGACTCCTACTACTTCCGGCTTTTAAAAGGGGACCGGCATGATGTTGGAGGCGGACATTTTTTCGGCTCGGCGTGCGTGTGTCATTTGAATCTTTTGGTGTCAAATGATACGCACCCCATAGGCAAAACAACAGGAGACAATATACCAATGGAACTAGAAACACACACACAGAGCTCGGAGTTTCTGACAAATCTAAAAAAGGAGCTTTGCTATAGACTATACGTCTATATACTACCAATCTATAGCGTGAGGAATAACAAACAGCTGGGTGCTGTCGATCGATGATCTCTCTTTCCCCATACACTATAGACCATGAGCTTCTCTCACTGCTGGAGCGCCAGCAAAAACCCCCCCACAACGCGTTATCGACCGTTCAATCGGCTGCGGCCGCCACACAGTACAGCCAGCAACGGGTCCGAGAGGCCCTGTATGCCTTGCCAGCTGTGTGTGTGTGTGTGCACACTATTACGTATATAGACCTCTCTCTCTCGAGTTGCCGGGATTGTCGTCCCGAGGGCTCAGAAACAATCAGAGAACACACTCCTATCCCCCCCTTCCGCCTTTGTCCCTCCGCTTTCCTCCGATCCGGCCATCCCTGTATACTCGGTCGCATCAGGGTCTCATTCTAGTCTCTCTATACATATTACTATTAGATTTTCTTCTTCTTCTTTGGTCGCCAATGAATCTTTCACTCCCCACCGATCCTGCCGCGCACGAGAATAGAAATCCAGCAAAGAAGAAGCTCGGAGACAAATCAACTAAAAGATGCTGGGGAATTGAAAGCGCACAAAATAGACAAATAGGAGACGTCGCAGTTGAATATATAGTACCTAGACACACAACCGATGGAAACTTGTTAAGTGTCGCTAAAAATACACGGAGTGGGGGGAGCAAATAAGAAATGCTGGTGAGTGAAAGGTTAAAAGGGAGATGAGCCGTTGGGTATCTAGAAAAAGAAAAGAGTAAAGTTTTTTTATTTTTTTAGAACGTCATTAACATATAAAAGCCTACTATATAGTAGCCATGCGTGCTGCTGGGCTTATAATACATTGGTGAACATGAAAGAAAAGGTAAAAAGGTTGTAGGCAAGAAGCGGTGGCCGGTGAAAAAATGTCAATAAATATACACGAAGAAAAAGAAAACCAGGATCCGTCAAAGTGGATTCACGTCTATTTAAAAAAAGATGGACGAACCAACGAAGAAAGAATAAGACTCTTCTTCTGCGTTGATATACTAGGACTAGTCTCTCATCTCTCCTTCTATATAATACACATTATATCTAACATATAAATAAAAGAAGGATCTCTCAACTTGCAGCCGCGATCCTGAAACTTGAGATAGAAAAGTGTGTGTGAGAGTCGCGCGCGATCGTTAAGACGCCCGAAATCGATTGATAAAATGTTGACTCGACGAATACAACAGCTCCTGATCGCTCCTGATGATGCCCAGGATGACCGGCGGCGGCCACTGGATCCTGGCGACTCTTGTCCTGTATAACCTAGTCACATGTGTGTGGAATGGTGTGACGCCAAAAGGAACCTGATAGGCCTTATATGTTTTGATCCCGAAACGAAAAAATAAAAAGGTGAAGGAAAGAAAAACCCCATAGAAAGAAGGGTATGGGTCCCGAAGGGCCAATTTCCACACCCAAGTTCTCTGGCTCCTAATCGGTTCTTGCCATCTCGACGTCCATGTCCTATGTTTATATATAGCCCCCGTATAACACTTGATATAAAAGACTATATTTGGGATTATATGTCTTGTGTCTCATATATATAGGCTGGCTCCTGGCCATTAGGACACCCTACAAACTATGAATGTATATACGGATGGATTAGATGCTGGAGCAAGTGCCTACTCCTCCTTCGCGACTCTGATCCTTGCGCAGCGCCTGGCGAGATCCTCCTCGCCAGCGCTCCTGAAACAAAAGAGCGAGACGAGAAGTGCGTCTGGTGCGCGCTCTGTATAGATTGACACACTTTGTCTGTGCTGCAGAGAGAGAAAAAGGCGACAAGATCCGTCGGCTAGATTATTATCACGCACGCAACATCGGCGTCACGTCCGGAGACGTATCTCTTATATACTACTACGTACATTTGATTTGATTTCCGGTCAAAGGGATCATCTATATAAAATTCGGATTTCTCTATTATATATATCGTTCGTTATATGATGATGTCATCGGGCGATTGCACAGCAGTCTGGTGTCGACTGGCCTCGATGATGGATTTCCGATTTGAGGATCCTCCCTCTGCTGTCTCAATTCGCCCACTTTTCTTTTTTCTTCTCCCGTTCTGTACACATATTGGATGAATTTCGTTTGATCAATGCCCACAGTTGGAGCAGGCCAGTAACATCTCGAGCTCTTATTTATGTCTAACTGCTACGGTCCTATATGTAAAAAATAAAAAAAAAAAGAAAAGAATTCGGGAATATTTTTGGCGTCTGAATGTATATCCCATCACGCACACATAGCCGCAAGGCTATCGCTCTCTTACCATTCAATCCAGACGACCTATAAAAACATATGGTCCATTTTCTTTCCATGAAAGAAAAAATTCTATTTTGTTGTTTGGTGATGTGTGTGTTCACTCCCCCCCCCCCCCCAGCCCAGCATTGACCAAAAAAAATATCCGGAATGATTTTTTTTGTTTGTCCGTCCGATCCAGACGAGAACAAAAAATGTTTCCGGGTGGTGGTGGTGACGTCCAATTTCTTATTTTTTTCTAATTAAAAAATAATTCCGTAATAATAAATATATACACACACATATCGGATATAACTGAAAATAACTTTCGAGTGCGTTGTGTTATCTCTCTCTCTCCTCGTGTATTAATGTCGATATGCACATTTACAGCACGTACTGTCGTGTCGGGAGTGCTATGCTGCTGGGATGTGTATTATATTGTATGCAGAGAAAGCGGTGAGAACCCGCGCCCGATCAATAAGTTGGCGCTCGTCTCTTCTCTCGCTGTTTATATATCAATAATAATAGTTGAACAAATGTTGGCTCAGATAGACCTTAGACACAACATAAAAACAACCCTGCCATCTTTTTTTCTTTTCTATCAACCATTCATCTATAAACCGAAAACAAAAAAGAAGACTATAGTGCAAATTGAGTCTATATATAGTATAGTCTATTGATGGGCCACTGTACAGCAATCATAGCTCAAAGAAGTGGAGTCTGATGACATCAACTGGTAATAAAGGGCAGAGGAAAAATTGAGATCGAAAGTTAAAGTATGACAAACTAAGGCCGAATTTTTAAAAAGTATTGCATCCCCATTTAAAAACATTGGACATCAAAGTAGCCGGGTTTACGATCTCATTAGCTTTGGTCGTGTGAAAGGCGGGTGTTTTGTTTTTAAACCAATTTAGGAGCCGATTAGCTATGAGGCAACAACGTGTAGATATTTGACTGTATATTCATCGCGTATGACAAATGAAGGAAGGACTATCGCTGATGGGAATTCAGGGAACTAAATTTCATTTGATAATTTAGACAGAAGGGTTTCAAATGAACTTTGCATCGGTTTGACTTGTTTTCTCATCGGATTGTTGATAGTTTCTTATTTAACGAACAATATCGAGTGAACCGACCGATTGCGCAACCATTGCTCCTGGCGGTGATTCGCCATTCTCACTGAAATTTAACTGCTGGCGTATTAATCCGATCCATATTAGACTTGATTTCTCGGCATATTCTTACAGCCATCAATTCCAAGTGTCGTGTTCATTGTCCAGTAATCAATTATGATGGCCACGTGAACGTTGAATAGCAGTCTGATTACTACAAAAGAAAAAGGCCCAAAAGAAAAAAAAAAGCTTTCCTTTGAATTTCGCGTTGGCGAAATAAATCTATAAGAGATTGAAATCCGCGGTGCCTAGGGGCCATCAAATAATTAACAAGGTTGTCACTCCCCAAGGAGTTTTGTAGGCATACACTTGCAATTATAGAATGATGAGTTTGTAAGCTCATTTGATCATCTCATCTGAAGGTATTCGCTATTACATTTCAAATTTGATTCCATCATTAAATATTCACATTATACTCCTTTATAAACTGCGTAGTGTTAAACAGAAACGCCCACATACACGTCAAGCATTTCACTCAGAACGCTTATAATTTAGCATCCAAGAAATTCAGTTCCCCGAGTCTGAAATAAATTCACTTTTGCAAACGAGATTCGAAAGAAAATGAAAAAGGTCATCAGCATTAAAGTCAAAGAATGTTACATTTTTAAGCATTTCTTGTTTATTTACTTCTTCCGACGGTGGGTGGGTAGGTGGGGGTAAGAATAAGGAGGAGATCAAACAAGTAGCCGTGGAAGGCGCGCACGTTTCGATGGCGAAGGAGTTGATGGTGGTGGGGGTTTTAGGCTATAAAGACGCTCCCACGCTCTGCAGGGCGTCGCGTGCCTCTCTCTCAAACTTGGGTGGGCCCAGCAACAGAAAAGCGGATCAGTCCAAAGTCAAGAGCGACTCCAAGAGGACCGAGAAAAAAGTCTCTTTTTGCTTACCTCCTCCTCCTTCTTCTTATTTTTAGATTTGAAAGATTTGAACTTTTCTATATACTACTGTTGAACGTGAAACTATATACACGTCGACTTAATAATAATACGTGTACTTACTGCAAACTTGCCTCCCTCGCATTCTCTATAGAGACTTGGACTGGTTGGCCGAACTTTTGGCTTATTTATTCCGCGCGCCATCGACGTATGCGAACATACGCAAGCAACTTTGATTTGCTATACACACATCAAACAAATCAACTAGTTTTCTATTTAGACTTTTCATTTAGGGGTTTATAATAATCTAACAAACTTGGTCAAAGTATATTTTCTTATACCTGTCCAACTTGTGGGAATCATGAAATCAGGTAATCCCGACTCTTGGTCATTTGACTTTTGATTCATCAAAGAATTTATTGGAACCGTTTAGCGGCCAATCAAATAAGTCAAGTTGTAGTGCATATAATTAGCGATTTCTTCCAAAGTCGTGCCAGCCCAGTGGCAGGAGCACTTGGCGAAGAGGTTAGCGACCCATTTGCCCAAGTGTTTTGCTGGGTTTCAGAAATGAAAGCGAACGACAAGTACATAGGTAGCAGCCAAGTATAGTATAGGATTGAGACGAGGTTCTTGTTCATTCCGCTCTGCGGGCTCCTCCTTCTCTCATCTCCCATCACCAAGAATGAGAGAGATCCTTCTTATTCCACTCACGGATGAAACGAGGCCGCGCGGTTCAACCACCACCACCGCCAGCCAAGATGTTTCCAGCAGCAGCTAAGAAGCGGAGGGATATATGAAGTTGACGGCCAATCTCGGCCCTATATGCACAACACACACAGCATCTTATAGGATAGCCTACATCTTCCTTCCATCTCGTCGCTCTCTCTGGCAGGGGCACTCGCCATCCGCGAGATGGATGAGTAATCCAATAGTGGAGCATGATAGCCTCCTATAAGAAGATATAGGCTCGTCGACCTGTCTAGACTATAGAGAGAGAAATCGAAAATCTGATGAGATTTATTATTCAGCTGATGGAGAGATAAACATCAACTCGTTGTTATAGATTACCGTTATGTAATATCTATTCATTCCGGAGTTCCGTAATTATTCATATAATAACAAGGGCGATCTCGTCTTGGCTTCATAATAACGTGGATTTGTGATTTTAATTGACGTTGGTTTTTCGTTTCTGCTGTTTTGAGTATTACGCGCCAATGTCGTCGTTTGGTTCTCTGATTATTATTCATCACGCCGATACTATGTATAATGATGTGAATAGTTGTGCTGCTGCTGCTGCGCTTCTCTTTATTCTTTTTTCGAGCTGTTTGATCAATGTGGAGCATCGCTGACAGACACGGGAAACGATAGAGCGCAATCCGGACTCCGGAGAGAAAGAAACAGCAGAGAAAAAAGGTCATCGGGAGCGTCTCCAGCAGCAGCATACAAAACAACGTCCGCTCCATTTTTATTATTGATCTAAACAACGATGCATAGTTAATGTAGATATCGGAGAAGAGTCAAGGACAAGATCATATGGGATGTACTACACAACAGTCAACCGGACGGTCGGGCTATCGGGGTGTCGACGTGATTTATTGACGAACCCACCACCCAGCAAAGAATATAAACAGCACACGGCGCTGGTAAAACAGAAACTCTACAAAAACCGACAGTCGAAAAACGACATCGACCGGTGAATATTATAAACACATCCGCCATTGATGGGCATCAGCTGAACGTTTTGTGGGGTTTCGCTCCCGTTTTCTTTTGTCAATTTCAACGTCGAGGAGCAGAAAAAGTAAAAGCTAAAAACACGCAAACACAGATACTCGTCCAAAAGAACCGCGCATTAAAGTTGACCAATTTTTGTTTTCGTTTTCAAATTTTCGCGGGTTATTGTGTGACTCCCGAGATGTCGATGATTTATACAAAAAGAAAAGAAAAAAATAGATTTTAAAGACTCCCGCAGAGATCAGTATATATCCCTCCGAGCTTTTATTCTCTCTTTTGTCACAGTTGTGATCACGCGGGACTGCATAATAGAATTCACGCGAGACGTCGTCCGCGTTTTGGAGCTGCCAAAATAAGAAGAGACGAAAAAAAAAAAGCCGCAAACAAAAGAGGAGGTAGTGCAGACGGCGGTCTGTCCATAAAATATAAATCAGAAAATAAAAGAAAAAGGGATAATATATAGAATGTGCTGGGAGGAGGAGGAGGGATCTTGTGTGTGTTGAACAGAAGGAGAAACAGCCGACGTGATTGAAAGAATCGAAGGCAAAAAAGAAGAGCATATGGATGTGCAGTGGTGGTGAACCGGCGGGAGGGGGCTATGGCTATGGCTGCTGTGGCTGACTGCTGTACGCAGCTATATTATATAAGAGATCTAGCACGCGTCGTATAATAAGAAAGAGGATAAAGGGAAAGAAGAACCAATACACCAGCAGAGAGAGAGCGCACATCAGTTGCTGCATGTATACAGCCAGGATGGTATATAATATCGACGGCGGCCATTTTGCATTAAAGAGAAATAAATGAAAAACTCAAAAATTCGGTTTGCCGCATCAGTTGGAAAATTCAAAAAATAATAAAAAAGAGAATACAACGTCTATATAGTGTACAATATAGGGTTCCGCCCTGCATTTATTGGTTAGAAAATGTGTGTGTGTTTAGTATATTCAACATATACGTACATGTAACCGGGGGGAGAAAAAGAAGATAAACGCGGGTTGCGCAAGCTGGATGGGGGAAAAAAACGAACGAACGAAAAGAGTCTCGAGTTCCGTAGAGAATAGCCAACGAGAGAGAAAGGGGTATATGTGTGTAGTAGAGAGAAGAAGGGGGGGAGGGAAATCTTTATGTCAATAATATGCGTCAGAAGAATTTCAGACGTGCGCCGTAGGATTCTCCACGGCAACCCGAGCGCGCAGCGCAGCTACACACACACAACGGGCGGCGACTATGAGAAATATCCCGCACGTTGTGTGGCCGCTCGCTCGCTCCGTCCCTCGCAACGTAACCGAAGCGAACGTTTGGAGAGACAACATTAGCTTTTAAAGTACAAATAGTAAACACACATCACAGCACAACCACCGCCGCCGCTATTAATATAATAATACAGACCAAGACATTTTGTTAACTATAAGTGTGAGGTATACTCAGAGACCTTTATTTCGGCACGGACCCAAATAGACTAAACGTCAAATGATCGGGACGGATTGAAAATCTGATAAAATATCGGAACTAATTTTTATTTGGAGGGTTGCCTTTCCCGCTATAGGAGAGTCAAACTGATTAAGTCAGTAACATGTCACGACCAATCGATTTCCACTTGGATGAGTTCTATATTATCCCGACAACGTCGACTATTTATTAGCGGGGCCCGCCCTTTTGTGACATCCTCCATATCAGTTGAGAACATTATATAAGACTCCGGGAGAGTCAGCCAACTATGTACTCCCGGCGCTATATACTTTCAGCGGTCCTTATAATATGTGTGTGTGTGCAGTTAGAGAGGATCTTTCTGTGCTGTGTGGGTGCTTATTCTCCGGCTGTGTGTACCGAGTCCTATTGTGTGTGTGCATAAAAGGCCCCTTTTACATCCTTTATATACATACACATGCTGCTGTTAACCGAGGGGTCGGCAGCTCAAAAAAGTACAAAAAATGGTGTGCCTTTTTTCCCTTTTTATATGTAATTTTTAGCGCTTCTCGCCCCTTGTTTATCTTCCGAAACCTCTACTCCCCCTATTTCCTTTTTCTTACCCCTCCTAGCCCTTTTTTTCATTTCGTTCTTTTTTTGTCTTTATTTTATTTCTTTTTTCTCTTTTTGCCTTTTTTTTGTTGCACTATCCCCTTTTTGTCTTTCTTGTTGCACTGTTTACCATTTTCTTTGCACAAACGGTGAAAATGATAAGGCTAAAGCTAGGTTGCCAATTTTTTTTATTTCTCAAGTAAATTCAAAAAAAGGTTAAGTTGATCGGTTGTCGATTCTGACAAGCGAAGGGACTTCTCTTCGTCCAAAATAGGCATAGGGACACTGCATACATAATATTTACACGGGAAATACCCGTTACTTATCATTGCGGTCTCCTCAACTTTTCCTGTGACAGTTCCATCAGACCGTTGGATGTTAAACCAAGAGCAAAGAGCCTGAACATCGCAATTTTCCCCAGCTTCATCCCACCTCCATTCAGAAACAAACCTCTCATTCGTTCTTCCGTTAACATGAGTTAACACTTCTATTCTACCAAGGAGATAGTCGTCTCTTTCGATCGTTTCAAAAACACACCAATCGCCTTGTTGGATGGCTGCTTTTTCTACTGTTGTGACGTGTAAATGCCGTAAATCCGGTGTGCTTGCAGGTTGCTTAACGCGGATTAGTCGTTCGGAACTGCGTGTTGTTACTGAATTTTCCAGAAGCCAGGTGATGGTTTGTTTGAGAACTGTCCTTGTGTTACCAGCATTACTGGTAACCAGAGCGTATCGCGTTTCTTCTAGATTGGAGGTGTGCGCATCAGAAAAATCTGTTTTGAAGGATGCATTGTTGACTTTTCCTAGCAAAGACTCTTCAAGAACCTCACTTTGTAGAGTAGACAGTACGGACGGAATTGTAGAAGGCGACTCGGTAGTGGCTTCTGTTGCCTCGCAATCGTCGGATTCATCAAGTAACGTGGAACCATGCAAATTGCGAGGATGATGACCTGCAGTAGAGGGGACTATTTTTTTCTTCTTGGCATTTGTCGGATTGAGCTGTTGACTCAAATCATGTGGGAAGTCAAATTTATCCTTTCCTTTGGCACGTAAGCCTAAATAAATTTGTGATATAGGCAACGTATGTGCAAGAGCGTTGAGAATTTCACTATTTTATATACCTAAAGTAGCCAGTGCATTCTCAGCATCGTTTCGTGCTCTTAAAAGGACATCATTGATTTGCTCTATTCCTGGCATCGTAAATCTTGGGTGGCTTCGCGTGTCTTCAAACGAACGCGTAAACCTGGGGAAATTGAGACCATCTTTTACTCCTTTTGCAGTTAGGGCACTATGTGCATCGACCCTAGCAAAGCGTGTTACAAAGCAGTCCCTAGCTGTAAAATTGACTTGGGTAGACCCCGAGGAACTAAGAGATCGAGCAGACCTGCAAAAATATAGATTATAATACGGAGTGTTGTAAAGGAAGCATTAAAATAACCAACCTAAAGTAACTTTCCGCTGGCTGGCTGCTGATATGCCATGGTTTGAAATCTTCTGGTCGGTCAGTTAACTCAAGAATAACTAGCACAAGGCAATGGGCATTGATCTCAGCCGAAAGGTAACAGTTTAAAGTTACAAAATTCTCGGAGAGTGTGTACATTTTGTCACAGCAAATCCAGTAGCGCCATAAACGAAAACTGAATACGACAAACCAAATGCGGTATATTCTTTCTTCCGGATCCAATTGTTTATCGAGGTAGCTCGAGGTAACAAAATGCATTAGTTTGAGGTAGAACTGTGTTCCTTCAGAATCTATGCGCACAAATAGGAAGCGTTATTGATTGTAACGATTGCTTATAAAAAGTCTGGCAAGGTACAATAAACCTACTGGGAACATTTTCCTTCAACAGCTTTCGAACGTGCGGTTGGCACAGTCTCTCACATGAAGCATAGTTCATTTTGTCTTTAGCGTTTAAATCCTCCGGCTTCAACAGATGAACGTCTTTACCAAACATCTGTAAAAGGGATTTCAAATGTGCAACACTAGCTATTTTATTGCCAATTGCCAAGAATTTTTCGGCCCTTAATATTCTGGCCCTCATTTTGGCAGCTATACAAAAAAATTTTGTGATTTTATTTAAACTGGGGCATAAAAACGTTAACAAAAGTAGTACCTTCGTGGATCGTGTCTTGATTCGAAATACCTCGGCAAATACGATTTGCGGCCCAAAAAGGCCATAACTTTTTTAATGAATACATAAAGGCCTCTTCTGTACTACACCCTGTAAAATATTGATTGTAAATTTAACATTTTATTGGAAGCGGATGAAATGTTATACTTTTTGGAGGTTTCTTCCCTAGCTCCAAGTCTTGTCGCTCCATTTTGAGCTCTCTTGCGTCGCCATCCGCTGAATAGGAGAGCATAAAAATCCCTTCTGCTTCTAAAGCTGCTGCAATGGTCGCTTTCCGCGCTTTCACATCTTCCGTAGTGAATCGGTTATCACTAGCAAAACTACAAATGCGTAAACCGGGAACATCAGCTAGGGGTTGCGCCATAACGACGACCACAACGGACGCCCGAGGAAGAGTTTCAAACAGGTGGACGATATCTGCAGCGTTTTTCACCTTTGCCAAATTAGCGTTGCGCAAACCATTTGGTTCCATCGGCAGGCTGAATCCCATTACACTGTTGGTCCCACTATCATATTCCCTTCGGCCTACTATTGCTGTCGCATCTTCACATATGCACACCGTTAAAGGCAAGTTGTTCAAAATCAAAAATTGTTTAAGACCTTTCACATTAAGTGTGCCTTCGGGAACTGAAAAATCATACTTCTTTATTTGATTTTGAATAGTGCGAACGCTGGGGTAAACTCCGGGGAAATTTTCACATTGCATTTCATAGAAACGTCTTCCTCCGGTGAGGAAAGCAAGCATGCAAAACGTGTTCAACACATCGTCGCGATACCTAAATCCATATTTCTTTTTGCTTTCCATTGCTTTCCTTTGGTCATTGATCCGATCCAGCAAATTTTTCTTTTCTTCACTGAGAGTAACGGCTGGAAAGTTACCCTCAGTTACTGAAAATTCACAGTCGGCGCTCCTTCTGTTGGCTCATTGATTGGCAAGACGGGCGATTCGTTGGCCGGGGCCGGGGTTACATTCGGCTCAGCTCCGATTGCAGGCACCGATCTGTGACACATTCTCAAATGGTTGACAAAGTTTGTTGCTAACTTCCAACAACCGTTCGCTTCGTAGACTTGGAAAGGTTTGCGAATCTTGCAAGCAGTACACGTAATTCGGGGATTTATCAAGTCAATTTGGCACTGCGACGAATCATATGCAATGTCATATTGCGTTTTTTCCAACCAACTGAAAAGATAATCAGCTAATGTCTTGCCTTTTCTCATAAGCGGTTGTGAAGATTGTTGATTGGTAACTTGCGTTGCGTCAGAAGACGGAATTGATGTGTGACTCCCGGTCGCATTGCTGGAGCCAGCCGTGTGTTCCGTATTTGAAGGAGTAGATGAAGATGAAGTAGAACTTGTCAATCGCGTATCATTCCCGTCTTCTAACCGATGTCGTTTGTTACTACTACCGTCCAGCGAAACAAACTTTCGCTTCCGCTGATCATACTCGGCAACAATTGTCTTCGCCATGTCAACAGCAAGCAAAATTGCCGAGCGTTCACCAGGGAAAAAAATAAAATCGCATGGGTCATCGGCGAACCACTCGCCGAAAGTCGCCGTTCTCTTCTGGCTGTCCATCTTGACATGGCGTTCCTTTTTTCCCAAAGTGGAGCGCACACATTCTTCGATTTCTTGCACACCGGTTGCGCAATTGAAATTGGCTAGAGTCCTTGCATTATTATATCCAGTAAACCGAAAGATATTTTCAACGTGAGTGTTAAGCTCAATACCTCGTTGTTTTAACACGTTAAAAATATCTTCCTCCAAATTACTCTTAGCCATCACAACTAATAAATCCCTCACTTCACTATTTAAACAGTAGTCCCAACGTGTGGATCAGGATCAAACACTACGCCAGAAACTAAGTTGATGAGTCCAGCTGGTGTTGTTGGGCGTATTCAACAAAATCAGCTGACAGCCCTTAGGCCCATTTCCATGATTTGCATCAATTGCATTTTATGGAAAAGTTTTTCTTTTCCGTAACTTTTCCCCCTTTTCTTTGTCTTTTTACCGGATTTTCACCTTTTCTATCTATTTTTTCCCTTTTCTTTATCCTTTTTCCTAAATTCCCGCTTATTTTCCTATTGTAACACCCATTTCTGCCTTTTCTACCTTTCATTTTCTTTTTCTTTCCTCAAAACAATCTGTAACATTTTCTCGTTTTTCTTTGGCTTTTTTACCGCCAAAAACCTTACTTTTTTGAGCTGCCGACCCCTCGCTGTTAACGACACACAACACGCGCTCGGCGAACATGTATATCCTATATAGTCTCCGCGTGCTGGCCGTGGGTGGTCGTGCCGGGATGGATATTGCCCACCCACTGTTGGGGATAATCCCCGAGCTAATAGTCCGTCGGCTATATATTTCTATTATGACGTAGTTAGACGTGGATATTATATTACCTGATCCTTTTTAACACGTCATTAGTCCCGTTAAGCTGCGGTTATCGGCGATTGGGCTAATGTAGGTGTTGACGGTCGTCGCACGTTACAAATCACGCGAGGCCACTTTCCCACAGCTAGGCAATAACTGGAAGAATCAGGTTTGAGCCTAGACTTAAATTGAGATTAATGGGTTTTAATCATAGAAAATATCAAGCGTAGTATCATTTCAAATGAATTCATAAAACCAAGTCGGCCATGCAAAGTGTTGGATTTCAACGAGTTATGTAGCCTTTTCGCAGTCATTAGATATGATCGGGATATTATCTAATGTGCATTGTCGCTCTGTAATAATAATACCAGGTTCTATATATTTGCTGGATCCTGTTTCCTATGAATCTCCACCTGCAGATTCATGTTTCATGCAGCGTTCTTATTACTTATATAATGTGACATTCGCTCTCGGCGACTATACAATATTTCTAATTAACTGGATCCAAAATATTTCAGGATAAAGAAAGATCGTATCTTTTACACTCAGCTTCCGCCCCCCTCGTTTGATTAAAGAAAAGAAAAGTTGTTTCAGCAAAGATTGAAGCAAAAATATATAACTTTTTAAATAAGAGGAGTAAGTAAGTTGAACACACGTCATCAAAGTTTCACGATCGCAGGGGCTATAAAGTAGTATGGCTTCCGGTATAGTTTGGGAAGTGATCACGTCCTCGCTGACGTCAATTGCCGTCTGATGGATGATGATGTCACAGTTCGTAAACGTTTCATATTCGCTATCGCACATTGAACCGCTCGCTCACCCCCCGTATCGCCGACCCTGTAAATATTTGAGACATTAATGAAACCCTCGTAGCACGTTCCGAGGAAAAGCGAAAATGATCAAGTCACTCATCTCCGCTGCATATTATTTACAATTGCATAACTGCGGCGGCACATATTAGTTTTGAGTTAATTTGTTCTCTTCTGCCATGTCGCATTCGATTTGAAGTGGATGGATGTGGATCATCAATCGTTGCTGGGCGATTTGAGGTACGCATTTCCATCCGGTTGAGTGCGTTCATGTTCTCCAAAGTTTTGGGTTGTTACCCGGAGTAGTGACACACTTGGCATTAAAGACGTCGGTTTCCTTAACATCTCAGGGAATTGAAGCCTTACTCGTCGTGTCAGTTAAAGAGCTACAAAATTTCATTATAGTTATATTATTGTAGAGATTATAAATCATATGATTTTTACATACCACATTAGTTAGTAGCGAAAAACTATTGACTGTTTTTATTTGGTGATCTGACATTTAAAGTTTGGTTTCCTATTTAGTGCACACATTTTGAGAATTAATTAATAACAGCCCAATAATTTGACTAATCACTATTGTTCTTTGTGAGCCCTATTGGGACAAAAAAATCTACTTGATTAATTATCTTTGTTTCCATTAGTCAATCCCTCAATCAGGCAGCAAAAAAACAAGAATTTGGGGTAAAAGTGACATTAATTGCCCAATTACTAGATTATTATTTCTCAACTAACTCACATTATTAGAAAATCTTAGTAATCTTTTACTCTTTCATTTTTCTTGTAACAAATTTTCTCAACACCACACACCATTTTCTTTCTCGGACATTACTCATCCCGACGTTTCCACGTTGTCAAATACCACCACGAACAATATTTATAATTGAATAACAATAATTTAATCTAAATTATGGTCAGTAGATTAAAGAGTTTTATTTAAAAAATATTTATTGTACTTATCTTCGAAAAATAATAAATACATATTTAATTATTGTTGAAGTTGCAACACAGCCCCGGGTGAATTGGCGGCCCACCCCATTAGTACATTTGGCCTCATTGAAGTATTGTTCGTCGGTGAAGCAGTTTGATGATAATTTTCTTGTGATCATTTCGCGCCTTTTTTCACGATTTCTCATTACTTGATGGACCATTAAGTATTTTGAGGCCAAATTTCATTTGAGTAAGTTTCCATTTCTACCCATATTTTTTTTGTATTGTGGACTGTATTGAATTTCAAATCACACAGTTATTGATTTGGAATATCCTCTTTTTCTTGGCCTATAAATAACAGTTGTTATCGAAAAAAACTATTTCCCCATAGTTTTGATATGGTGTGGACAAGAGTTGTCACGACAGCTGTAATTGTTTTCCAACCTTTAATTGCATAGCTAAATCTTACGTAAACGCACTGTACTTTCCCGATTCTACATGTGTTCCTCGAATTCCCTTTTATCACATCGACTGTTGACAAGCTCGTGGCATAAATCTGTTCTCCGGTGGCGACGCCACATCGTTGCTAGGTGAGGGTGCAGGCTTGTCTGTTGCAGACGCACTTAACATAAATTGAAATCTAGTGTACATCCGTCAGACTAGAACGCGCGGTCATCAGTGGGGATTTCCATTTTCTCAGTTTCCTAGTAGCTGATTTAAGCACTTATGGAGGTTGATGAGTATACCTCGGACATGGCAGTGGCAAGATGATTGTCTTGATAAAGTCTTGTTTTTTTCCCCTTTTCTACGCTCAAACAGCATCTCGCAATCGCATTAGCGAGTGGGAAGTGGTCAGCAGCACCGATGGGGGGGGGGGGTATTCGGATAAGTTCCCCTCTTGATTCTCATCATCCCGGCTAATTAATTTGAGTTGCATTTTCTCGGACCGTCTTTAGTATCGCATTAGTGGCGAGCGAGAAAGAGCTCTCTGTTTGTGATAGATGGCCCTCACAAACAAAATCACTGGTGGTCAGATTGCTTCTCGTATCTCTTGATTTTCTGTATAACTCGCAAATCAAATTACAAAATGTCAGATTGGGGCGTCCGCTAATTATGACAGTCTAGTTCAGTGTTTATAGTAGAAATTTTCCTTGAACATAATTAAATAATCCAGCATTATCTGTTACTTAAAATGCCATCATCATCAATCATGTTCCTTGAACCATTATGAAATGGCGTTCGAGTTAGTAAGTTGTTTTTTTTTGTTTTCTGCGACCGATGTTTCCGTCTAGAAAAACATTTTCTTGTAATAAGAACGCCCCTTGGTAATCGACGCAACGTAAACATTTCCAACCATCTTAGTCTCTGCCTGTTGGATCTCAACAGGCCCGGGCAACTAGAAAAGCCCCACTTTCTCTACATTGTTTGAATGCTCTTAGCATCCTACACTCGTCAATTTTCATGTAACTGTAGTCTGATGTAAATAATATCTCGATTGTAATTAGTGTGTCTAGAGGTCTTCATAGGATAGCCATTGACCCCACCGTTAGTCTGTGCTCATTTCTTTCCCTCAGTGAGGAGCTGTTTCATAAAAGGGTAAAGGTAAAAGAAAAAAAGATCCTGGTGGGAATTCTCCTGAGAGACTTTTTGACCTTTTGGCGCAGACTAATACGGCACGTTTGCTATACACTTTATCTGTATATATCTGAGGCTCTTTTCTTCTTCCCCCCTTGTCGTGTCAGTGATTAGGAGCTGGCTCCTCCTGAGCAGGTCGTGATGATGCGCATTCTCGGAAGGCCGAAAGGTCGACAGAAGCTATTGACAAGATTTTCGTACATCATTCAATCATACAACGCGCCATTTCCTGTATGTGTCTGTTATACCCCGGCGTTAACATCTCTCAACTATGTGTGTACGCTATAGTAGTAGTGTGTCTTGTGTATTGTACGAGTGTGACCGACTTCTAACGTTGCTCCTTTTGTCTGTCGTTTTTTTTTACAGTGAAACGGGCCAAGTTCGCGGGACCAAGTGGTGAGTCTTATCACGTTCTTTCCTTTTGTGCTGTCGGTTTGATGTCATCGTCTACTTCTTCTACTGGCTCTTTTCTTGCTTTTCTTCACGCGGCCATCACTCACGACACACCAGACCACACACACACACACACTAAAAGGAACAGAAAAACTTTTAACGCATTACGCCCCCGCTGATGCGGGATTGATCCCTTTTGATTTCCGCGCGGGAATTTTTTTTTCTTTTTTGACATTCTAAATTTCAGGCTCGGCGTTCAAATGTATGCAGGGCCGCTCTGATTAGGCGAAGAGAGTTTCCTTTGTTTTCCTTTTTTTTTTTACGATTGTTACGACATTCTCCATTTCCAGCTGTTTCACGCTGATAATGGATGCGCATCGGGAGTCATTTCCATTTTCCCGCCGCGCTGCGTCTGATGTGCACCGAAAGAGAGGGGGGGGGGGAACGAACAGAGTAAACGGCATTGCGTCAACAGTTTATCGATCTATGCGAGATGGTTCAATGTCAGCAAACGCCCCTGATGCCACCAGCACCACCACCTTCCACTCCCGAAAAAATTGCTCGCTTTTTCCAACGACAGAGAAGACGTTCTCTTATTATTAAGACTTGCAGACGTTCAGGTTATACAGAGCAGACAAGTTGCAATTGATTTATTTTGGAACCCCGACGTTCCCGACGAACCCCGTTTATATTCAGACGCAGCCCAGGGAGGGAGTGAGAGTATATAGAAGAAACTTGGGGGCCCTACATATATATAGATCTGCTCGTAGATTTGGTTTCCAAAACACTGAACGACCGATGTTTGCCGTCGTCTTCATTGCGCCGACAAAAAACAATTACCGAGTCGCGAAGAAGACTCGAAACTTGTTTGTTTCATTTCCCCCTTGGTTGGTTCGTTTGATCTTTTGTCATAGGTATTAAAGAGAGCCTTTCAGCGTGGATGCTCAGAGCAATAAGCGTGTCTAGGAGAGAGTGAAAGAGGGGGGGCAGTCTGTTTCTACGTATATACATCATCAAGGTAAAAGCAAACCGTTGCGTCAATGGCAATGGCTCTCAAAAAGGTCAGTAAGAAACAGCTGGCCACCACCTCCGCAAGTGTATGAAGGAAATTGAATCGGAGATAAAGGAAGCCGTCGAGGATCGCTTTTTCTCGATTGTGTGTGTGTGTGTGTGTGTGTAATGTCGCCGGGGCCAACACTGCTCCATGATTACTCTACTTCCCTTTCTTTTATGTGATAGTGCCTATAACTATAGTATACTATATGGTTTGTCGATTGTGTTATGTTTGACCCGTGTAAACATACGATGCCTAGCGTCGTATACGTCGTCGTTCTTCTTTTTCCCAAGTATTATTGCGTCGTAATATACCTTTTGTATAAAACTGCCTGTGACCCAGAATGGGTGATAGTCAAATGGGGACAATGTTCCCACGGAAGGTAGTTGCTCATATTCGTTTGTCCACTTATCGTGTTTTCTTTTCTTTTCAATTTTTCGTTTTCGGTTCACAACAACACAGCCAACCAGCTCAACACGTACGTGACTCTCCAATTGCAAAATGTCAAGTCCACCACGATCACCGTCAAGGGGGCCAATCCCGCTTGGGAACAAGACTTTCTATTGTAAGTCACCATTTTTCCTACAATTATATTTCTAGACTTCAGTCTGAGTAGTAGACTTGATTTTCATATAGAGAGTTTCCTCGTTCCTTGATTATTGGAACCGCCTTGATGTTTGTTGAAGTCTCTCTCTCTCTATATTTATACTATAGCTACATACGTAGTTTTGTATTTGATGTTATCATAAAACCTGCATAATAAGAAATGCGCTTTGAATTGGCAAGTCCGTCCGGGAAAGGTCCCGTTATCTCGTCTGTGTGTAGTATCTAGCCAATAGATCAATAATTCGTCCGCCGTCCATATTAAAGTGATGTTGGCCAAACTGGCGAAAGCGGAGAACTGCAGGCGTCGCTCGCTGAAATTGATAGATCCGATTGACTGTGTTGTCATTGCGTTTGCGTGTCACGAAACCCGCACGACCCGCCTCTTTATTCAACGGTCACTCCGCGCCATCTCAGCCGGGCTCGATACAGTCTTGTGTAAAGGGCGAGTTGGCGCAGTTCGACGCCATAACGAGTCTTTTACATCCGACGTCAAACGACGGGTCCCGAAATTGAATAATATCACACGAGAGCTGCTGCCCCCCCCCCAAAGAAGAAGTTATTCGGTTGAGGCAATAAGAAATAAAAAAAGATTGAGCTGGTGTCGACTGACGTCATCGCCGCGAGCTGGACGGACGGCTATTGTGCGCTGTGTGCGATATACACGTACAAAAGGCTTACAGAAGCCGCGTTTAGAAATGTAGGTCAATATACTCTGGCAGATCGGGACCTTTTTGCGCGTGTAACGATGTTGACAACTTATTGGGTCGCATCGCAAAAGCATCGACGGGGGGGGGGGGGGTAACAAAAGTTTTCCAATCCAGCGGACTTTAGGTTTATCGGTTTGGACTGTTCCTTTTATTGCTTCACGAAAAACGAACGTTCAAAAAAGAAAGTTTGCTTTCAGGGTTGTGCGGTTTGATTTTTGGGGGTTTCTATCTGTTGAAAACAATTAATTTTTCGTTTGAATTGACTTGGGCGTAAACAGATACATGTTAGTCGATTGTTTTTAATTGCGTCGCCTAAAAGAAAATTGGGGGCACTTCTTTCATCTGTTTAATATCTAAAGCGCGATGTTGGTGACACTGTGACCCGGTCATCTGATGGATCACGATTGGACGCTGTCATTGCTGGGTGCTGGCGTGTCGCCTGACACGCCAACCCACCTTTTGGACGAGAAAACGACGGTCAACTGTTATTGTATGTCGTGTGTCGCGCCATACACAAACGGGTCTGGGCTCTATAGCCGCGTGTGTCTTATGGGCGAACGCGCTGAAAAGCCCTCGAAAAAGAAAACAATTGAAAATATATCACGACACAAAAGTAAGCCGATATAGTCATGTCCGGTTTGTCTAGATTCATGAACGATTGGCATTTCCTTGGCAAAATGAAATACATATAGGCCCAGCGGAGAGCGTCGCTGTCCCGTACAATGTAGGTCACCAATGAGAAGCTATCAATTGCGACGACCTTTGAGCGTGCCACAAAGCCACCAACTTATCGCGTGGGATCGGATGGCAAGGTTCTCCACGTTAGAAACAAAACAAAAAACCGTCGCAAGAGTTTCTGCAATAACAACTTGCCTCCACCCACCAGAAAAATACAAAATGGAACGAAAGAAGGCCATCAGTGGTATACACAAAAGGAACAAACAGAACAAAGGGGGCGGGGGGCTGAGAGCCAGACGGCCGGAACTGTTGGCAAAGGAATCACATCGGAGCCACACACACACACAAAAAAGGAGAAAAATCAAAGGAAAGACGATCGATGTAGAAAGTGCTGAGTGCTGGTCGAGTGAGCCTGGGAAGTGACGCACGTCTACAGCCCAGTTCCTACTTGACAAACTAAAACTACACCGCTAGTAGTAGTCGTAGTAGTACTATGGTGTAAACTGTAAAGACTCTCTTAGACACTGTAGGTTTTTCGACACCTCGTAGTTGTTGGGCGAAATAAAAGGCGAATCGTGTAAAGCCCCAGTGTGTAATACCCTGTGAAAATGAAGGGAACTCATCCGGCGTTCACGAAAGAGATAGCAGGGGGGCGATCTTCGGGACTTGCCAATGTGAAAATGTCGATCGAATGTATATAGTTTCGTTCCACATGTTCCTCCCCCCCTCTCAGCACGATTTCCTTTATACGCCTCCCCCCGAAGGTTTGAGCCGAGTGGGAAATCTAGCGCTTGTTTGGCGATGCCATCGAACTTTTTTTTTTTTTGCATTATTCACGAAGCCCCTTTGATTGCCTTTTGAAAACAGTTCCGTCGTCAACAGAAGGTGGATATAAATATAGTATCGGTGTCTATCTATAGTTTCTTCCGCAGAGCAGCTTGCAGGCTATAGGATTCTAATAAAGGCTTCTCAGACTTTTATTTTATTTTTATTTTTCCTCGACTCACTACGGTGTAAAATCCTTGCCTGGATGTGAATAAGGCGATCAGCGCTGGGCAATTTGTTTTCTTCCTCGGCAATCAGATAAAAATCGATCTAGTTATTCCGACGATTTTCAAACAGATATACGTACGCTGATTCTGTTTTAAGAGTCGAAGCTAAGAAGGCGGGTTACTACTAGAGAAAGATATTTTTTTTTTTTCATTTATTAATCATCAACTGTGTGTCTCGCGTGTCAGCTTTGAGGATCAGCGTAACAGAGACAAGTCATCACATCAAAACTATAATGCCAATGAATATGCCAATTAGACGGGGCAGATAGAAGCAGACTGACAGTCACAGAAATCTACCAGCGAGACGACTAGCATATTGGCGTAGGTGGGACAAAGCCGTAAAACACGCTAGCTACTTAAATAATCCGCATTAAAATTGTTAGAGCAAGTGGGTGGGAGGCGAAACTAAGGTTTCGGATGCAGCAGCTGGATGGACGGATTCGGGCTTGAGTTTGTAATTTGCCTTAGGTCGCCGGAGACTTTGAGAGAGAGAGATAGATGCGCAGTATACATTGCAACTGCGTTAAATTGGCCAAAGTTTCATTCGTAGATGTAGAGCCACAATCTTTAAGTGTAATATCATCTTGGAAGAGCGCACCACTTCCGACGGAAGTTCCCGCTCGAAACTCCACCCATGTGTGAAGCATTTGGCACGCCGAAATGATCGGGATTTTCTCCATTGGGTTGCGGAAACAGATCATTAGCGAAGAACAATAAAGATGATTGCGGCAGGGCTCCGACAAGCCGTATAAACTCGTCATTATGTAGGAGAAGCCAGATATTGTTATTGGCTGTATCGCAACAGTCAACATTTAATTTGAATTTACTGGAGTTGTATTTATTTTCTCGTTATATCTCGCCCGATGATCATTTCGGCACTAAATCGTTCACCAGAAAAAAGATCACTCTATTGGCTTTCGGCTTACACGGGGGGAAGAAATTTGTTATTTAATTAAGAATGCATCGACTTTAATATACGACGCCTTTTATTTTCGCCTTGGATTACAGAGACGATATGTTTCTCATTTGTTTTCTCTGTTGTTCTTTTATTTGTTGGCCTTTCATCAAGTCTCTCTTTTTTCCGGCGACAGACTGATGGATGCTTTCTTATCGCTCTGCTCTGCCAGTCCAAAAACTAGTCACAGTATTTATAGAACGGCTCTGCTCTATTTAGCTTTTGCTGCTACAACAAAACGCTTGTAAATAATAAATTAACAAGAACGCCACCGAGCCCTGATGGCCTTCCGCCGTCAGCGATATATACACACTAAGCTGATATGCCCTTGCTCTACATCTCTCGTGTTTGGCAACTACTATCTCAATTCTATTCGTCTCGTTTTCCATCTTTTCTTTCGTGATGAGCGACTCGCTCATAACAAGACCTGACTCGAATGATATCATATTCAAGGGACCTTCAAGTGACTAAAGCTTTATGGCCAACTTCCATATAATACCCGACCCGCTGTTGCAGCGCTCTGCAACAATCGACGCTCATTTCCAGGAACAAACTTTTCAACGGGTTTGCTTGATGATTCGCTCAGGGATATAGAGTCTGAACTGTGAACGACTATGTCTGCCATTATACTCTGTGCATTACAATATTATTCTATAGCACGCGCAACGTATACTCTACAGTGTAGATAGTAGAACTGAGGCAGTATTGCGCATAATGTATTCATGCAAACTCGAGTTTTCTCCGCAATGAAATCAGCATCACAAAACGCGTGCTTCGGGCAATTTTCCCGGGCTGTGTTTCAAAGGAGAAGTGACGTTGCCGTTTGATATGACGCTCAGACAAACTTGATCCAATTAGAAGTTGCTTTAAGATTCATTTCGTCGAGAAAAACTAAAATATGGCGATCTACGTGATCCTACATGTATCTTTAAGAATTGATTTGGAATATTTTTAGACGATATGTAGACGTGAAACATTTCAACATCCTACAAATGAATTTCAGATGATGCCTCTTGTAATAAATAGCAAATAATCTAAGTACATGACCTATAGATAATCAATGTGCAAGATTGTGAATGCTCGCTTCTAACTGTTTGCTTTTCTGTTCTGTATGTATACTCAGCGAGACCAACTGTCTGGACACGGGTCTACTCATCGAAGTCTGGAACAAAGGGCTCATTTGGGACAAAGCCATGGGACACTACTGGCTTCCACTTCACCAAGTCCCCTACTCAAACGAAGTATATACTGCCGCCATCATTTCTTGTGGAATTATCCTCGGTTCTCTGCTCTCTCTCTAGCTCGACTCTGTCATTATCTTTAACGCACGACATCCTTTCGTGCGTAACTCTTATATCGTTCCCTAGTTGGTGCAGCTGATGTCGTGAGTGTAGGACAGATTGTTCTTAATTTGACTCAACTTGGATTAAGTCGAACGCAGGGCATGGCCGAAAACAATCTCGCCCGTGAGCGATGGAGGGAGGAAATGCGTACACGCAGAATTGCATCTGTACAACTGTATATTGGGTTTCTACACTACTGACTGGGTCTTCCCTAGATGTAAATAGAGATCCGCTCGTGCGGTATTAACAATTGATCAAATCGTAGTGCCACCGAAAACTCACGCACATCGCACCGGGCCGGCCCTCCTTTTCAAATTAGTTTGAATCCTGATCGTTGGAGCTAAAAGAAATCGATTGGACAGGAAGAACCCTTCCGCTTCTCCCTCCACCCCTTTAATTCAACTTTTATTTTACCGAAGCGGATGGCAGCTCAGTACATTAGACAATCTGATGAAACCTAAAGTTGACTTCTTATCCTGTGTCTGATATTTCTTAGAGGTGACAGGGGCCAATAACGTGTAGGAATCAGTATAACGCGGGGTGTTTCTTGTGTAGAAGGGACACAGCTAGACTCCAGTCGCTCCCCTGTCTAGCAGCATAACGTCCATGGGCTAGAGTTCGTCGAAACGGTAAGATTTTCTCGGTTTTGAATGTGCGGACGTGAGCGGACGAGAGGCCAGTGGTTGTCAACGCATTACCAGTTTGAGCTGGGGGGGGGGGGGGGAGTGTACATCACCAATCCTATTAGTCCATCCTTCTTGGTGCCCTATCTTGGCTTTCCCTTCGTTTTTGTCGTCCCACGTACGGCTCTTTTGCCTCTTCTCAATTATTTCTCTATCTTCTTACCACCTTAGCCCCTCATAAAAGCCAGGGCACAGACACACTATATATTGCCGTCGTTATATATCCTCATCTTCCACTCCCCCCCCCCCTCCTGGTTCGTCCCTCCTGTTTTCAGTCCTGACGCATCAATGGCAGTCTTCATACTACTCTAGTCGGTAAACAAGCCAGATCGCCTAGTCAGCACTTAACGGGCCTTCTATTCGCATCCAATTCGTTAGAGTTCGCTAGTCGCCTGCATTCAGCAACTGGGAGACAATTGACCAAGTGACTCTCGTTAGTAACTTTCTCCTTCTCTCTCTATGCGGACCCCTCTTCCAGTTGCTTGCCCGAAAGCCAATCGATAGAAATCGAGCCAAGCGATCCCCCCGATCCCGTCAAACCACCAACCCGTCATGTGAATTTTCTTGACGGATGAATAGAGTTGGCGATAAAGTGACCGCCAGAATTTTGTACCAACTAAAACACCCGTTCTTTACCGCGGGTCTAAGCAGGAAGGAACCGGTCAGTGGATGTCGCTGGATGCAGAGCAGATCATGGAAAACGGAGTGGTGGTCGGGACCCGAAATCCCACTGGCGATTACCTTCTCATCGACTGCCGCTTCGAATTGCCTTACGGTAAAGCTTTTCATAGCCCTAATAGCTATATATCATTACAATCTCCGTATCTCGTCATCCAGCTTTGTTGGTCATGTCGCACATCTATACACTTATATACTATAATCTTCTAGCAAGCTGTCGAGCCATCAAAGTAGTTCTGGGACATTGTCGTAGTGACGGTTGTCCAGTTTTTTTTTTGTCTTTTTTTTTTGTATCCACAAGTTGCCCTTTTTTATAGTTTAACTGCGTGTTACGCACTATACCCCAAAGGCAGTTTAGTAGTAAATGACATGTCACTCATACTCGGGGTAAATATCCACCATTGTGTCTCGTGAAACTCTGAATCTTGTAGCCGATGTAAACCTTCTAGTTTTGCTCAGACGCTTAGCCGATTAAGTTTGATTGAGACATTGATGAAAGAAATTGATTGTTTCTTTGGATATCCTTCAGAGCTAAAAGCAATTGCGATTCTTTTTTTTAGTACTATCTTTTATTTTCCCACTAACAATTCTAATTAAAAAATAAGAAAAAAAATTGTCATAAAAACCAAAATCTACCACACAAATAAATAAAGACTCTGAAGACGTGGACCCCGGCGGGATGCAGCGTAAGTTGGAGGCATACAACCACGTGCTGGACCAAGAGATGTCGTCGATGCGAGACGGCGGAAGGCGGCGCCAGCAACAATTCCTCATTCACTGTACGTATTTCTAATCCATTGCGGCCGCAAAGCTCGCAACCAAAAAACAAAAACAAAATCTTTATAATACCAGAGCGGCTGTACTGCATGTTTCCATGGAAATGGGCGTGATTATATAGTGTCAGTCACTCGGCCATCATAGTCAGTTGTCGGGCATTGTACAATAAGTTTCAACTCCGAAGGAAAGCTGCAGAGGAAGTTTCATTATCCCCGAGGAGTCGGTTTTACCCTCCACCATCTCCCTGTTCATATTTTAATAATAATTGACTGGCAAGCAAGGAAAATGGAAGCAGAGGCTAAACTTGAAGACGTAGAGAGGATTCTTAGAAAGGAACAATCTCATCAAAAGTCCGTGTTTCAATCAAAACGATGTATAATGTGAAGTCTTACCAGCGCCATTAAGGCTGCATAATCCTTTGCTCCCGCAGTGCCGTAGAGCCAACCATTTGCCCTCTTCTTTTAATCAAAATAAATAATCCTTGTGGTCTTGCGTACAATACTCGAAGCTCTCTAAATATACCCCTTATCGATTGATGTCGAGATTTTTCCTCCCTATAGTAACAACATCAAAAACCCTTTTCCTTAAACACATCCCTAAAAAAAAAAAAAAAAATAAATAAATTTGGTTTTATGCCATATTGAGATTCTTTTTTCCCCCTCTAGTTTTTTTCCTCCTTCGCACAATGCCAGTCAACTTATTAGATATAGTGCCCATTGGATTTTCTCGTCGAATCGAGGTTTTATGGAGCTCGTATATAAGAACCCTCTTTTGTAGTAGTTTCTGCTATTGTTGTCTTCTTTGGTTGTTTTGTTTTCTACGCGGGGGGCGGAATTATTGGAAATGGCCGAGAGGCATACGGACCGACGACTGCTGGCTGGCAGCACAAAAGCTCGCCACATCGCCATCGATCGCTGTGCAGATATGACGAAATAAAAGTCTTGGGGCTCAATAATCGCTTCACCGTCGAGTTTTCAGCGCAATCAATAGAGAGAGTGAGAGATGCAGGCGATCATCGTCCGGAAAACACCAGCAACGCTCGTTTACAGTTCATCGATGCGCCATTATCTCATTAGTTTGATCACTGATCCCCATCTATTGCAGCACCGTCACTAATTGCTTTTTCGCTGTACTGCAAGACTTTTCCTTAGTCACTGCCTTGTCTCTTTCCTTATGTGTAGGCCTGTCGATATCCGATTATCAGCTGACTGTCAAGAAAAAAAAAATTATTCGAACTAGCAGTTTAATTTGCCAATTGAATGATTTGCATGGTTGAATAACGCCCCGCGTTGGCGATATTATTTTGCCAAGCATTTTTTCGCTTCTGTGACTAACTTGTTGATTCTTACAAAATTGATTTCCATTTAGCTGGTCTGTCGGAGGACAGCGATTACACAAGCGAGGTCAACTACCCGCTGGTCCAGCATCACGAGGCCAACGGGTCGGCCTCGCAGTACCTGAGCGTTGCTCATCAATACCCATCGCCGCAGAGATCGTCCGAAATCAGTCGGGAAAATTCGTACGAAACAAACGATACCAGTACGGATCAGCGGCATTGGGCTTACGATTATGGCGGCGGTTATCCAGCCACACAAGTATGTATAGAACACTTTTTTTTTTTCTTCCTCATTTTAAAAAGAGGGTTATAGTACCTGTAATGGAGAATTTTAAAAATTGCGTACACACTTCATGAGTGTAGTCGGTACACAAAGGAGGTATTAAAACTGGTTTTCCTTTCAGGAATGAGAACTATAAAGTTCTTTAAAGGATCATATTGTAATCCTTTTTTATTTTAAGAAAATCCAGTTTGTGTATTAAATGCGATGCGTATTTCTTTTCTGTGCTTGCAATATAGGAGGACGGTTACGATTATAATTACGACCAGTCTGAAGAAATGTATGTTCAGGCGGACCAATGGCCTCGATCTACGGAAGAGCCGTTGTATTACAACAGCAGGCCCAGTAAAGAATCCAAATCCACCAGGTAAGCATAAAAAGATCTCATTTTCGGTGGAAAACGATTCTTAAATAATTCCATGAACGGTAATTCTTAACTAATGGGTGCTGCATAGATGCCATTCCTAGTGGCTAGTTGGCATTTTTATGTCAATACATACTTTCCTATTCTATTTTCAAATCAAGGGCCTCCCCTCCCCCTCCCCCTAGTTAAAGTGTCGTCTGCTTTTCGTTTTGTTTCAATTTTCAAATCCGTTGTTAAGCCCTATGCAGACGACAGACACACCAGACCTGCCGCCATACCGGCACCTCGTGGTTCTAACACATTGATAATCACTATTTCTTGGAGATCCTACAAAAGTTTTAACATAGCACAGAATGATCTCATTCCTTTGAGTGTCGTACTTATAAAACAATCAAATCAAGTGCTTTTCTTCTGACTCTTTTTTTTCCACATTTACAGGCAATATAAGAATTCTTCCAACTGTTACGACAGGTATTCAATTTAACACATTACTCATTTATTCTACTGTTTCTTAATCGAATTGGACCTATTTTTAAACGATGAATACAGTCCCGATCGGCGCTCAGGATCAGCCAGTGAAAATCGAACCAACTTTGCCAAAGGTTGTATACAGCCAAGCACACCTAGTAAGTTTTTAGGATGATTACGATTTGAAAACTTGATTTGTTTCTTCAACGGAAAACATTTAGGTCCAAAACCAAGCCTTGCCAGACAGTCCACTCTCTATGATGAACAAGAGTCTAACAATTCAACCGAGGCTGCATACTCTCAAGGCTACACAAATTACCAACAGCCTGGCCAACAACAACAACATCAACGCCAGTCCTACCCAACTGGCAATGATGCTCAGTCAGAAGAGCAGTACAACTACTCAACAGCTGCTGGCTATGATGACTATTCTACCTACGAGCAATACGACGGTGGCGGCGGTGGCAGCGGTGGCGTTGGCACATCCGAATACGACTACAATTACGACTACAATTACGGCTACAGCGAAGGGCAGACAAACTACAATGAGAGTGGCGCCGCAGTTATCGATGACGGCAAGGAGAGCCACGGTTACGGGTACTACGACGAAACCGGATATTATTATGATGGCCAGTGGTACTCGTACGATGGCAACTACGACGCCAATTACGATGCCAACTACTCGACGGAAGACGCCACATCCAATTGGTCTCAGCAGAACTACGACGGCCAACAACAACAACAACAGCAGCAGGACCATTATGACTATTCCAACGATTACACGACACCGGTGCAACCCAATCACGTACCGGAATTGCCGGCGAAAACCACTGCTCCGCCACCTCAGAAGCAGCCACCTCAGAAATCGTCGTCCATCACAGCGCCGGCAGCCGCCATCATGAAAACGATCCTGGAAGATGCAGTTCCACTCAAACCTCTCCAGTTTTTAGGGGACATCTTCTCCAAGCGGAGTACGATGATGCATCACGGCGATCTGAGCAGCAGTGGCGGAAGCGTCGAGAGCGAACAGCCCATGGTGAGAAGGCGGGAGAGCATAGCCAGCGTCACGACGCCAACCGGCCAGGAAATGCCAGGCAACTTTGGCGGAATGAACAGCGAATCTCCTCTGATGATGGGCGAACTGGATCGGCTACAGACAGACATGTTGACTTCCAGAGGTCAGGAGGACCAACCACTCATGAATGATTACCGATCCGGTAGTGGCCCGACGATCGAACCGCTGGATCACCGCCGAGGCTCCATCCAGTCACGTTTAAGTCAAATGTCTCAGCAGTCGAGGCGGGAAAGGGCCGAACACTTCCGTCGTCGTCGTTCTTCCAGCATCTGCAGTGATCGTGATCGTGACCGTGAACACGCAAGCCCGTACAATTCGTACGACGATGAGCGGACTCCAGTGAATGAAATGAACCTCAGCCTGGACATGAACGACATGACGCCGATTGCCACCCAAGTTCCGTTTCCACCGCAGTCGCAATACAAAAGCGTTTCCTTCGAAGAAGAGGACATGTACCTGGATGAAATGGGCGACGGCGGAATGCAGTCGATCGACCAGCTGGATCAGTTGCCGCCGCCGACGACTCCGCCGCAGGATTCCGTCATATCAGCGCCGCCTGCCCCAGTCGCCCGCCCCTGTCAAAATTTGACGCCCCGTCAAAAATGGCTGTGGGCATTCAACAAGATCTGCGCTCAACTCATGGTAAGTCCCTCCTCAATTCAATTCTAGTTGATTCCTCCGCGGATTGCGTTCCGACTTGATCATCCGTCTGTCGCTGTATGCACTCGATTTAATCCATTGGAGAACGACAGTGGATGTAATGCGACACGGTTTGATGGCAATGCTATTTTCAGCGCATAACGATGTCGCTATTCAGAACCGGAATAGTCTCATTGGCCGTCGTGTGTCTAAGCTTCAAAGTGCAGACGTCGTCTCTCGGGAGAATCGATGACGCTCATCTTTATCCAGGAAGTGGTTGCATAATACTTTTGATTTGTCGTTTGTCAAGCGTCTTTTTCCGTTCCGCATCTTCGAGACTAGATGGCGTACACTCAATAGGCTCTATTATATATTGCATTGTTACATCCGTTCCGTCGTGTGTGGTTGGTTCCGCTTTTTCTGCAGCTATCTGAATCGTCCAACAGATGGCAGAAACCCCCTCCTTATGTAAGAAGAAATGGAATCTTATGCAGATCCTTTTTGATCAATAATAGAGAGAGTAAAGAGTTCTAACCCGGAAGAAGATGATGGTTTTTTCCCATTGTTGAAATCAAACCTGCAGATTTTGAAATTTGATAACAACTGGAAAAACCGTTTGGCGCGTACCGAATTTGATTCTTGGTACAATTTTTTTTCCCTCCTCCTTCTGTGCTAAATAATGAATGTCGTTGACTTTTCCTTTGAGTCTTGACAGTTCCCCTTGTCACGACTGCAATAACCACGGGTCGCTGCTTCTTGATTGAATTTGGAAAGCAATTTTCTTTCTAAAAATGTTAGTCATTCCTTATTGGGAATCTGACATTTAGAGACGACGATAAATTAATAACACACATAGCTAGCCAGCTTTTGTAATGTATTATTGATTAGAAGAGACGGGGGGAAAAAATAAAAATAAAAAGAAGTGAGAAGAGAGGACGACGTCGGTCCTCATAGCCGAAGGAATCCCGCCGGGTGTAAGTGCAATGGCGGTCGGGTCCGCCAGACTGTATATAGTGCGCCTGGTTACAACAGTCGAATGCAGTCTGCAACAGCGGGAGTCTGCGATACTCTGATGTCATTATTCAAGCCCACATGGGGCGGTACACAGCCGCAGAAGTATATCAATACAATGATAAATGTTACCGCCCTACATTGTCGACCCCATAACATTTTTCTTTTCTTTTTTTCCTTCTCTCATACGGCCCATGTCCTTACCCCCAAACTGTGTTAATCAAAGTAGACAGCCGGGTAGATTTAAGCGGAAACGATACGACATTTTACGGAAACCTGAAGCCTGATAAGCGCACTGCAGAGTGGCACGAAATTACACCAAAGTGCTTTTAACCCAGTCTATCGTGTGTGTAAATACGAGGGCAATATCCGCAAAAATAAACGACAACTAACCAAAAGAGGCGGAGAAAATGAGCGTGAGTGAGGCGTTCGGTTGTTGTGGTGTGATGGTGGCGTGTTCCATTTTATGCGGACGCTATGCGACCGCCTGTTGCGGGACCCGCGCGCTCCAGGGAGAACTTGTGTATCTCTCTCTGTGTGTGTGTGTGTGCGGGCTGTGCGGTTTTCGGTTAATCAAGTCGAGTCTCTCTTTCTTTCCTCACCGTAGTCAACACCCCCTTTTCCTGCCCTCCCAACTCCCCCCTTTTTTGTTGTATCGCTCTAACTTGCCGGGCGAGTTTCCTTCTTTTAAAAGCCGCCGATGCGCTTCCGCTTCTTCTCAGTCCGTTGACGACGTTCCCGCTGTATGTCGACACATTCATTAACTCGTTCCAGCGATCTTGTATACACATTACGTGCGCCGTTAAGCAAATCAGGACCCAAATGATATTCAACTACCGCCCCGACTACTTCTGAAAAAACTCTACCCCCTCCTCTCTACTCTTCCGTTGAAAGTGATGGTTGAACAAGTTTTCTGAATTGCCCGCGTGACAACGTTTTTTTTTGTGTGTCTGTGTGTGTGCGCGCTGCTGGTAGAAACTGAAACGAAGATGGATTGGTTATTTCCCTCTCTGAAAGCTTCGCTTTTTCCGGCGAAATCCACCAGTGCAATTCCGGTTGATCTTCCTCCGAGCAGTGCGAAGACAAGCGTCTCGGAGGCTCAGCAGACGGAAGAAGAAGATGATGTGGCGCTTCCTTCGGTAGACTACAAGGCGATGGTTGAAGATACTGACAGTCCTGCCCATAGTAAACCCAGCCATCAGCTGAGGAGACGCTCCAGTCTCTCTGATTTGGACAGTTTGTTGAAAAAGGAGCGGATCATCCGCTCCTCTGATTTGCTGACTATCGGCGAGCACGGGCCGTCCGGCAAGCGAGGCGATAGAAATGGAAGAGTTTGGTCTTTGTTGCTCGACGGGCAGCAGCAACAGCCGCTGGAGCCTTGTACGAGAGGCGGAAGCATTGGCGACATGATCAATTTAAAGTTGTACGGCAGCAACCGGAGCCTGATGAGCGGAACGAGCAGCATAGCCGAGGCGGTGCCATTGGAGACGATCCTTCGTAAAAAGACAACGCCGTCTGTCGTATCTTCGTCCAACAGCGACGACGTCTTCCGCCACCAACGCCTTGCCTCTTCCGCTCAGGAAGATACGGGTCCCATTAGCCACTCCGACAGCGTGATGGACGGCCGGATGAGTAATGGAGACTATGAGGATGATCCTTTTTGCGTCGGTTGCGGCGACGACGTTATCGTAGAGGAAGACGAACGCGAGGAATTAGAGAATGACGGTCTTTGCGAATTGAGGGCTAGCCGTCGCCCTAGAAGAACTCGGCCGCCGTCCATCACGGAACGAACCGAGAGATTGTCGATCCTCATCCGTAAACGACAGCGCCGTTGCTCACGCCACGCCGAGGACATTGCGGTAAAAAAAGATTCAAGTCGAATTTGCTAGTCCCATTCATTTCCACTTTCTCATTCAAATCGATCCTTTCCCCTCCATTGACTTGTTGAAGTTGCATCCGCCAGATGGTTCTCTCTCTCGGTCGATTTTTCTGAGTTGGGTCGTCTCCCAAGTTGTTGTACAGTGTCTCTGAAGAAGTTGAAGTTGGTACATGGGCGAGGTGGAACCAAGTTGAAGAAAAAGACTAGCAAATGCTTGTCTGACGATGCCCCGTGAATATGTTATGCGGATGTATAAAAGGATCGTTTGAGATGTTTCCCTAGGGTGGGTCCGAAGTTGCATATATAGGGTGCGTGGGTGACAGCTAGGAGACCAGCTGCAAGATTAAGTTGAGGCCAAGGGGCCAAGAAATAATCTTGGATCGATGACTCCCCACAGGTTTCTCCATCATCCTCCCATCTTCTATCCTCCTTTGACTTCTGGCCGTGACACTCGTTTCTTTTTTTATTTTCCATCCTGCCGTCTCGCTCGCCTAGAAATTTATAGCAGTTTCTTTTATTTAGTCTCCATTGTACTTAGATAGAGTGTGCGTTGAGTTGTATAACCTTCTTTATACACAGCCATCGATTAGTGTGAAAAGGTCGGACGGGTGGATTTTTTGGCGGGGTCGCCTATTATTTAATCAGCCGTTCTGGCGAAGACGAACGTAAAATCAAATAAAATTTGGTCGTTATATTTTTATGCTTGCCGTTATTGCTCTAGAGAATTATCCCCCCCCATCCAACTCATGGTCCTCACTTCCTACTCTTGTTTCAAGCAATTTTTGTTATGCGAGAGTAGAGACGGCGTCGTGTCGATCCTCCTTGAATAAAAGAATAGCGTGGGCTAAAATAAAAAGAAAAGAAAAAAAGTTGGGCAAAAAGGCGTCGAGTAGAATGGTAGGCGGTCGTAAGAGTGCTGCTGTGGACTCTCCTTCATTGTATTATTTCTAGACTTAGGCCCGTTAGGAGTGCGTGGCCGGTTGTCTCCTTCCGGCAGGATTGCAACTTTTGCAACAGTTACCACAGAGCAGCTAACGACCAAGTTGTCTATCTCCTCTTTCCCATCACTTTGGCTGGTCCCCACACACACACACACACATAGAGTTGATGACTTCTTCTGAAGAATTGCTCTTGTGCTTACACAACTTTTCGACTTGATTGTTGACGGTCCTCGGATTCTCTCTTCAAAATGGGAGACGATCCTATTTGTTCTCCATTCCTAGAAGGGAAAAAAACTCTTCTTTTCCTCCTAGTCTTTGATAAGAGAAAATGAGGCGAGTCGTGTGTATCGCCAAGAATCTACCCGCTCGTGTCGTTCCAGACGTTTCCACATTTGACTTTCTTCCGTGTTCTTTCGTAAGAAAAAGGAAAAAAAGAAAAATTGTGATATTACGACATACGTTCTCTTTCTTCTCTTCTGTGAAAAGGATATTGAGGAGCGAGGGAGGATGAAGAACTTTTTCTCCCCCCCTTTTTTTTTAAATCCTTCATCCTTTTCATTCGTGATAAATCAATCGCGCCAAAAGAGACCTATATGTCGTCGTCGTTGCTGGGGTATTCTCTGCACTCGCGTTGTGTGTATCTACGTCATGTTCTCCTCTATTGTCGTGATCGATGAACACAGGCGAACACGTCATCTCTTCAACGCTGGAAAGAGAAAATCAAATTAGAGTTACGCTACAGTATTCTATTGTTAAAGTTGACGAAGGAATAAACGTCACTCGTGACGAATCGACAATACATCTCAAAATTGATTTGGGGCTGAACATTTGCCACCACCGCCGAAAAAAAAAAATTATAATAATCTTGGGTGGGGTTTTTATTTATTGTGTCACACATGGAAGTTGCAAATTGACTGGATTTCCATTCCAGGAAAAATAACGAGCAGTTTCTTTTCTTTTTTTTTCTCATTTATCCGTGCGCTCGTAACGAAGAATGAAGGCGGACTTAAAGAGAATAGATGTGTAGGAGTATTACAAGACAGAAATAGGAAAAAGAAAAAGAGGTCTACGTACACCACATATTGACTCGTCTGTCACCTGCCGTAGGGAGGGCGGGGGGAAGAGAGGGAGTGGCCCTCATCTAATGTAATTAGGCAATATGGGCTCCACCAGCCAACAAAGCGAGTTGTCCGTTGGTTAGGATCGCTGGCTGTAGTTTTTCTTTTTTCTGTGTGTAGTTCCAATTTTAATGAGGCTCTCCCCCCTACGCCCGCAGGGCCAATTCAAATAATCAGATGTTTTTTTCCTCTCTCTCTCTCTCCCCCACTCTTTCATTCACGAACGACAAATTTTCACAGGGCATCTTGTGATTCACGGTTGTACAAAGTTGGAGACGTGTCAAAAGGGTGGGACCCACTCGACATTCAGCCACCTTACATGGGCATGCGTGTCATGATGAACGTCTCATTTGATCATCAGTCCAGTACTTGAACTCTTGGTCTCCCTTTTTTTTAGAAATCCCCCCCCCCCCCCATGCGCGCTCCTGTCTCGTAGCTCCTTTTCTCTTATCAATCAATAAAGCACGGTCCGTGATTGTGTATCCTCGAAGAAGACGCTGACGACGTCGAGTCGATCCGGCCGCCGCCTTGTCCTGCACTTCCTAAAAAAAAATAAAATTCAAAGGATAGAATTAAAAAAAAATAAGAAAGAAGAAGGAAACGATCAAAATGGCGGTGAATGTCGTGTCGGATGCCGACAACTAAATTGAAGAGAAAACAAACTGAGTCCCCAAGAGAAAACAAGACACACACAGAGCAGAGAGATAGAGAGAGCAAAGAGCGAACATCATCCCTATATTGATTTCCCCTATGTATACGCATCCTATTACGTATGCGACGGAGCCGAGCAACAATACGAACGCTAAAGACGCGCACACACACACACCCCGATGCCTTCCTAGTTTTTTTTTTCTATTTGTGTTTTTCATCGAAAAACTTTTTTTAGATCATCGGCCGAGTTTGACGTGCTCAGTGTTTTTTAAAAAATGGTCTTTTGTTCCCAGTTCCTATTTTTATTTTATTTTTTTTTGCATCTCGTCATCTTTTGTACGACCAAACACAAAAGAGATGAGAATTTCAAATTGCTTTGCCCCTGTCCCGCGATCGATGATGGGATCAATTTCTGTGAGAATTGGGAGACGCAAACAACGACAAAAATAAATTCAAAGGGTGGATAGAAGAGTTGCACAACATCGGTAGGGTTAAAAGGATCCCATAAAACTGAGTGTCTGTGTGTAAACAGTGTATAGGTCATCCCGCGCCGACAGAGGGATATGAGGTGGTTACAAGGCAACGACGTCTAGAGACCACAAGACGCCAATGAAAAGTCAAGTGCCAATCTTCTTTCACGAAGGGTGAACGACAGTGTAGACCCCCACGTCTGCGGTCGATGGCCAACTCAACCGCCAAATTTACATAATAAGTCAATTTGCTATAACCGCGGTTGTAAACGGATTGCGAAGATGGTTGAGAGACTCGATTGCCACCATGTTTTGTGTTTGTTTATCTTCTTGTTTTCGTTGGCGTTTTTCGTCTTTTTTTTTATTGTCTGTGCTCTTATTCTTCTTTTTTTGAGACCACGCCGGAGGTTGATTTTACGTTGGTCGTGATCCCGGCTGACGAGTGCTCTCCATTCGAATTAACTTTGAATAATTCGGTAGTTTTTATCCCCCGCTGGCGAGTTTGCTTCCATCAGAGTTACTTTTCAAGATAGAGACGGCCGCTTGTTGATGAAGGACGAGAAATGCTGCCAGGCCGAGTGCAAAATGGGCAGCAACTTATTCTCGGGACTGCCTGATTTATGCAAAGTGCCTCCCATGTTTCCCCCCTACCCCCCGTCTATGAGTGATTGGAAGAAAATCGATAACGTCTTCGCAGCCAGTTTCTGCAGCATCAGACTATTCGTTCTGTCTGTATATTCTATCTGGGAATAGTATCTTTAAATAAACATAAAGGCCAGGCAGTGAAAGTTAAGGGTACAGACACACGAGCGCGTGTGTGGATGCAAATGGGAATACTAGGAAAGTCGGGGGTGCGGCAATCTATTTGACTACGGATCGATTTGTCTGACTTTTTTTGTTCTTGAATAAAATAGGCCCTTTGAAAACCGGATGGCTTCGAATGTTTCTAAAGTGCGAACGAAACGGAAGAAGTAAATGATGTTTGATTTTTATTGTTTTTTTTTTCTATATAACAATATTTCGTGAGTTTTTTTTTTATTGGGAGGGGATTGACTTTTACTTCCCCGGCGGCCTCGCCCACTTGTCTGCATATTAATCTCGACTCTAGGCGTATGATAACGCCATACCTTTTACGTTTACTCATTTTATTTTTCCTAAGAAATTTCGAGTAGCTTTCAGCCTGATTCTCAATCCTGTCTGCTGCTCCTAAATTTCAATTGTTTTCCATATCGGTTGACTTTTGTGTTGTTTTGTACGCACCAAAATCCCTGCTCACGATGATGTGAGGCCAATATTTTAGCGAGGGGTTATTTTGTGTAGCAAGTGTTATTGCCTCAACTGCAATCTACTTGGATTTTCACTACAGGCACACACGCTCCCTATCATGTAGAGTAGTAGTCGGCTAGTCGTTGATCCGGACTTTTTCTGGCTCTGTTGTTTTTTGTCTTCAATGGCCAATCTTTTTGTTTTTGGCTCCGTATCTTCTGTCTAAAGAACACCCGCGAGGACGTATACACCAAAAGACTTTATATATATATATATATATATACTCTTTTTCCTATTGGATGCCTTGGCAATGTTGTTATTGTGCTGCCCGGGGGGTTGTTGCGGCCCCTGCTCCGCGAGTTTCAATCACAGCAGCAACGACTTGGGCTCCTCGTTAGAGAACGCTTCACTTGGGGCAAATCCAATATGCTCCGGTGGAAGTAATTTTTGAAAAAAAAAAAGGGAAAAATATTCTTTCAGTCTTTTGTACGTTTATGTGTTTGGGGTCTTTACCAATAAAAGCTGCTATGTATATATATATATATATATATATATATATGTATATATACATATTCAGTTAAAGAGGCCCCAGCTCGTCGAGCTTTTCTTTTCTTTTTTTAGACATGTCTGCGTAGACATCCATGCACACTACGCACTGCACTTTCATCTTTTTTTTTTTATTATTCTGTTCCGCTTTTCTTTTTCTGTTTCTGCATTAAACCTATTATATATCGTCGTGAAATCAAAGGATCGCATTGGCCTTTGAGTTGAGCACACACAACACACAAGCGCCAGCGCCACCCGGATCTAGGAATAATAAATCAAAGTCGGAAATCCATTCATCATTTTCGGCGATCAAAAGCAGAAGTGCTTGCTTCACCGAAATAATAATAAAGAGGGAAAAAGGAAAAGAGAGAGAGAAATAGGGTAAAAAAAAAAGAAAGATATCTGTTGCTATACGAGGCTGGGCTCCTATATATATATATTATATATACTTGCCAGTCCATTATGAATTTCCCAGAGTCTTAGACCCGTATGTGAGACAGAAAGATAATACTGCGAAGAAGAACTCTTGTGTATTTATATATATGGGTTGTGTACAGAGGTCGGCAGTCCCAGACGAGCCGGGTGGGAGTAAAATAAATGGCTCTATAACCGTGCCATGGGGGAGGGAGTTCATCTGCGAGAAGAAAGGGAAAATGATGACCTAATAAATGTCTAGATGCTTTCAGGACACATATGAAATGGATCACGCCAAAAAGGAGACTGTAAAATAGGAAAGGGGAGGGTAGAGACTAGAGAGAAAGAAAAACAACAAAATAATACAAACACATCAGCGAACACTATTTCTTTGTTTCGGTGGGGACCGGTTAAACGGATCACATATGAGAGCTGCGCATAAAAAAAGTTCGTTCATCTTCATTTGGGGACTCGCTGAGGCCTATTGATGTGAGATGGAGCAGGAATATGCCTTCTGTGCGTGACATTTGAAACTTGAAAATGTGACATTCGTGCCAACAGAAATCTGTGACAAGGAGGGAAGCCCTGCAAGTCGTGTTCGCTTCCGTTTATTTCTATATATATTTTTTTTCTTTCACCCTACATATTTGGTACCGAGAACTAGCGGCGGCGTGAATAATCGATTTCAATTTGTTACTACTGACGTAGTAGAACGGGCGGTCAAAAGGCCTCAGAAAAGAAATCGAATGGCACAGAGACTTGGTTGTACAATGCACAGGGTTTTTGATTTATCTTCCGATCGGCCATTATTTATTTTCTGTCGCAGCGCCCACCATATTCGCATCACGCCATGTCTTCAGCTCCTATTTTAGTGTTACCTGAAGAGAGACCTTGTCACGACAATTTCCTTTTCCATGTTATCTTTTTTTATTTTTATTTTTCCTTTTTTGAAATCTTTTCCAAGATAATGGCATGTCGCACGACTCGTGCACGTCCTTTTGTCCTAGACTGCTGGATATTGGAGATCCCAATTCCGGATGATGTGCACCGTGACCTTTTCGTTTCGGGGCCAATCGCCAGGCGAGCAATCCAAGCGCGACATTCAATTTCTGTCGATTTGCAAAAGTAGCCAAGGCTATTCGAGACTAGGATACACACAAATTGAACGCAGATCAACTAACACACACACACACAGAGTCGGGGGAGTGTATACGTGCGGCCACATAGTCAGATCGCGCAATATCGTGCGCCTCGTTCGCAGACTGTCCAGGGAAATTGTGAAGGAGCCAATCAAGAAACAGAGAGAGAAGGAGCGATCCCAGTAGACGGAAAAACTCTTGCTGGGTTTGAATTAGTGATGAGGAAAATCTTATCGATTTAAGGATCACGAACGCGCGTGTCTCTCTCTCCTCTCTGTGTGTATGTTCATTATACGTTGCGGTGTACACGGTCGGAATCAGGTCCTATGGCCATGGGAGCATGGGAGCAGAGCGCAGCGCGGGACACGCAGTTCACATAAAGGGAGAGCTGCTGCTGGACGTGTACATATCTAAAGATAGAGAAGGTAAAGAAGAAAGCTAGACGCCCGGACGCCCGTTGACGTAGCCTCGCCCGCCATCGCCTTTATCCGCTTTGCCCCCCTATAATCAATAGAAATTTTTTCCTCCTTATTCTTTTGTCTGGTTAAAATGGGAGACTAATTCGATTGATCCCTTCTACCCTCTATCGCCCAGCGAAGCCTTCGTGTAATATCCTGAAAGAATCTGGGAATGTCTGGGAATCGTATCGATCTGGCCTTGGCTACTACCGACCACTTTATATCTGGATGACCAGTTTTCTCCTCAGACCCCTTTCTCGCCGCCGCCGGGGGCCATTGTTTGTCACAAACACTTGAACCTTCCTCGATGGAAGAAGGCGGAACTTTGAAACAATCTCGTCAAACAAAAGGGAGGAAAAGTATAAAAGCAGGTCAAATGCATTCAGACGATGAATTTGCCCAAAAGACTGAAGGCCTTCAAATAATGGCGAATAGCGATCAAATCTTTTTTTTTTTCTATTTAACTTGAAGGTTTCCAGAATTCTCGACCCCATATTCCTGGAACACATTGCGTGTTATGGCGAATTTAACGGGGACGGTGGAAGCTGGTCATCATCGTTTATTCCACGGAGCCGTCACACGAAGTAGATAGTCGGTAAAAGCAGCTTACGGAACGTGGAGCCTCCCCCCTTTCCTAATGGCAACGTTAATGACAGAGTTTCTGACTCCATTGCGACCCATCAGAACAGGCTATTTTGAGATTCGTTATTAAAACGGGCAGGCACTCCCTGGCCGGCCACATTTTAAAAATTAACAGGTCGGTCGATTCAGCGCCAGAAGAAAAAGTCAAGTGACAAAGGTCGTCGATTTGCCTTTTGAATCTACCCCTCTCGGTTTTAATAGATTTAATCAATGTCCCCCCCCCCCCCGGCGCAAAGTGCGTGTTGATATTGACGTAATAGTGTAACACAGGGTCGCGCCTGGTCTCCTTTTGAAACGCAAATGAATTTCTTCTTTACGTGACGCTCATTTTCGTCCCGCAGCAGCCAACCGTGTTACCCCCCAGGCTCGAAAACTAGACAAGCTATGAATTCATAGTCAGATGGATGACTCTTGCTCGCTGAGCCGTCGTCAGCAGACCTTTATACGGTGGAAGAGCTGCTGACGGCTATGGGAATAATAGCGCAGGGATTGGTGAAAAATGTAAAATTCATTATTGTATATTTTCGGGACGATGCTGAGAAGGGCCCAGCCCTCACGCACGAGCGTGCCTTCGATGGACTTGTTGTTTTATTGATAAAGGCAACTGTGAATCTGTTGGTTTCACCCCTAGCAACCGTTGTTGTTAGACTGGCTATTGTTGCACCGGCTGCATGTACAGTCGCTCTCCGCTCCGCCTCACACATGGTACGTATGACCCAACTTTTCGGCTCGGGCCCAACCAACCCCAAGGGCCAATACGAATATCAATGAACAGGCGAAACCCCAAACGTGCTGCTACCTCTCTTTTCGTGATTGCCAATGAAGACTTTCAATTGCGGGACTCCCTAAAAGAAATGAAAAAGAAAAAATGAAATAAAAAAGAGTGCGGTTCCGGTCTAAATATACTTCTTCTACTTCCTCTGTAAGGCCTTAATATTTAAAGTCATCGTGATCCAGCGGATGCCAGAAAGAAAAGAGAGAGAGAGAGAAAGAAAGAAAGTCGATGTGATATTTAAAAACATACCTGCACGAAACTGCGGCATCTGACAGTTGTGCTGAGGAGTTATTTTTTCCAACTTGCTCACGTAGTTTAGTGCTGATGATCCCATCCAGCGTTATTTATTTTTTTATTTTTTAGGAGGTGGATCCCCTCCCCAGGGGTAGTAAGAAAGAGATAGAGGGTTCTTTTGCAGGGACGTCGGTTATCGACCTGGAATACAATGTACTATGCTGGATGTCTAGTGTACTGTATGTGTGTGCATGCGGATGGCGAAGAGAGAGAGAGAGCGAGAGAAAGGGGGCAGCAGAGTTGCGCCAGCTCAGTCGCTTGGTAAAGTCTCGACGCAACTAGGCGAAGAACACAAACTCCTCCCACTTTCCCTTTCAAGGAATCGCTAGCGACGCCGTCCGCACTGCCAGGAACACGGCAGTCTGTCGTGGTACGTTGGTCAGATAACGACAACGACCACTCACACACCCCCTTGTGTGTGTGTGTCCAATATTTTTCGTGTGTTTGTGTGTCTGTGTGTGTGAGTGTGTTTTCTCCTTCGTCTGTTCTGTGCGCGACCGTCGCTTGGACGCCCCATGTGTTTCAGTGAATTCTCATCCGGAATTGCGCTTGCTCCACTGGATAATACTTTTAGACATTTCACGGGTCGACAGAGCGCAATGTATTGCCATTTTTCTTGTATAATTTTCACGAGATGCTTGCTCTTGTGAAAACAACAACTTTTGTTCTTATATTGATTACGATGGTTGTGGGTGTATAAAGCTTCTTTCCCGTCACGGGACGGATCGATGATTCCGGCCGTCTTTGCTCTCTCTCTCTCTCTCTCTCTTTCTCTCTCGACTCCGCGCTCAATTGCCTCCAATGTCTCAAAGAATCAGCGACCAGACGGCAAATACACACACACACACATTCAAATTTCTTCCGCAAGCACGCAAGCTTTTCACCCAGACTTTCCATCTTGTCATGTTAGCCGTCTGCCGTTGTTGATATTGCGGGACGTCCCTTAACTTGCTTGCCCTATGTGTGTGTGTGTGTGTGTGTGTGTGTGCTCGCCCATTTTCCTTGCTAAAAGTGTTTGGCTTTTGTAATCTCTCTCTCCTTGAACTCGTCGCCGATCGATTGTGGCAGCAAAGTCCGGGAATTTCCTAGTAAACACAGCAGCAGTCCGCGGGGCCATATACACACAAATACACACACACAGCATGTCCGGTCTGGGGGGGGGGGAGGGTATCACAGGCAACGAGTTTTGACATGTTTTGTGACATTATAGAGAAAACTAAAATAACATGTGTCACAACTTTGAGCAAAGAACTTTTCTTCTTTTTTTGAGCCATCCAAACTCTACTTTACTGGAAGTATAGCACTAAAAATAAAACTCCCAACCCCCGTCGGTTGATTCGTAAATTTCGTGCCTTCTCGGCCGATTGCGATCGCTTTTTTATCGGCTCAAAAGAAAAACCTGGTTGACGGTTTATATAGATTTATCAATCAGCTGTTTTCTTTTCTTTCTTTATTTTGTTTTTACTAGCGATTTAAGGCGTATTATGCATTCCACTATATTTCACGACAACGTGTGGGTTGCACACAAAACGCCAAAAAGACGCCCAGTTAGAGGATAATAATTCATGAAAGCAAACGTCACTGCTCGACCCATTCCGTGTGCCCGAAATTCGAGTCGACTACTACCATTACCGACCCTTTTGATTATGTTTATTTATTTTTCTTTTCTCTTTGAGCGCGAGAGGTTAAATGGGATGCTGTCGTGTCGCCTAGTCGTTTGTTTTGTGCGCATTGAAACTTCCGCATTGGGGCTGAGATCTCTCTCTCTCTACTGCCATTATGCACAGCAGCTCCGCCCAGCTTCTCCCCATTTGGAATTTGAATGAGTGTCTGTCTCTCTCTCTATAGTGTCTGTAGTATTACGCCAGAATAGAGAGTTTCCCACAGTTGCGAGTTGGACAGTGTCTCATCGTATTCATTCGCTTGAATGGATTGCTAGAGTACACACACATCGAAAGTGACCAAAAACCCCAAAATAGTTTTTTTTTTTCCAACTAACGTTTTTTTCCCGTCGAAAGAGTCAAAGAGACAAGAGAGATGACGGAAAGATTTCATTTGATCGTCGCAAAGACGTCAAAAGTTCTCTCCTTGAAAAGTCAATAAAGAATCGAGGCGTGTTCCTCTTTGGTGAACCGGAAAGAAGCCACCCGAAAAAAAAAGAGAGAAAGATGATGATTTGGTTTCCAATCTCGATTTTTATCTTTAGCATTTCTTCTCCTTTTTCTGCAACATTTTTTTTTTCTTCTATTCTTTTCTCCTTTTCGGACAAAAGTTGCGCCATGTCATCCTATCCGACAGCCAAAGCCGGTTAATATTATCTACGCTGTCGTCTTCATCTACGTCAAGTGTCAACAAGACTGTAAACTAAAGAGACGACTCTATCGCTCGAGTGGCCCTGTGTGCGTTTCCTCCCCCCCCCCTTGGCAGCCGATCGATTTTCCATTGGTGTAATGCGGTTGCGTTGGCCGCCTCATGTTGCACTAGTCATGGTTGACCTTCTTCTTCGTCTGTGTGGCCGCCGACTCGATTGAAGTCGTCGATAAGAACGGAGGAAGGGGGGAAAAATCTGATCAGGTCATGAACACCCATAAGCCCCGATCATCAACACCATGACGAATGATGGAATTGAATAAAGACGGAGTCGACTGCGCCTCTGTCATCGGCTGCGCCCTCGACTCCGCACCGCCCGCCACCACCAGCACCTCTACGGCTTCTTGTTGTCAGGAGCAGCCGGCCGCAGCTGTCAACGCTGACGTTTTGCAAGCCAAAATCAGCGCGTTAGAGGCGGAATTTCTCGGTGCCTGGCAGATCCTTGAATTCCTCTCCACCGAATATCTGGCCATGTGGGAAAGGTTGGAAACGGTCGAGCTTCTGCTCTATCAGCAACAAGCCACTATCGCCCGGCTAGTCGGGACGTACGGCGACGCGGGAGCGCTGGACGAGAAGCAGCCGTCGTCGGTCGACGCCTCTGCTATTATTAGCGAAGCCAACTCCACCACCATGGGCGGCCACCTCCATAATGGACCCAATTTGTCGCACGTCAAAGAAGAGGAGGGCGACGACGACGATGATGACGACAGGTTCGCCGCCAAAGTGGAGGCCCAGCTTCGCTCTCTCGAGTCGTCGGAACAGCAGCAGCAGCAGCACCACCCTTACTCGATTACGTCGGTGGGTCGCAGTCGTCAGGCCAGTCGATTGTCGGCTGACGAAGCGTTTTATCGCAGCCTCAATTCGGCTCATCGCGACAGTCCGTCAATGATGTCCGAATCGGACTACGAATTGCGAATGATTTGGGAGTCGGCCTCCGCCGGCCAGCAGCCATTTCATCAAGATCCCGCCCGCCAGTCTGAGGAATCAATTGGCCACGTCTTTAGCGCTCAAGATTACTGTCATTACAGGCGAAGTAATACGACGAGTGGCAGTGGCCAGCCGGACCTTTGGTCCAAGGGCAAGAAGCCCAAGCCTCCGGACGACCTTGGCGATGACTCGCAGACCGAAGACGATGAATGGATGTGGAGGAACAACATGGACAGCTCCTCGGACTGCGCCAGACAGATTCGCGAAATCGAACGAGTGAGTCGCAAACTGAAGAGGGATTCACAGAGGCTTCAAGAGCTTCGTGAGAGACTGGTCCAGTCGTCCAGTATTCCGCAGCATGTAACGCCACATGCTCCGGCTGATCCGGCTAACGATCTTCACGAACAACTGCGACTGGCGTTCCTGGAATCGGCCCGGCAGAAATCGGCGCGACTCCATCAGCGCCAGCAAGTTCAGCCACCCAAAGCCAACTCATTGGGCTACTCTTCCAGCACCCAACAGCCATCGATCTACCCCGGTTCCTCGTCGGCGATAGTGGGAGCTCCTGTACATATCGATCCGCTACATCTAGGGCGGAGCAACAGCTCCGACAATGTTTCACCCAGTTTTTCTTCGTACCTACGGACGCCGATCGAAGTGCAAACTGCTGGGCACGACAACGACGCCGCCAAACTTTCGAACCCGACTTCTCCTCTCCTCCAGCGCTCAAAATCGGCTCAGAAATCGCCGACTCCGCAGACCAAAACACCAATCATTAAAACGAGGAGCGTGTCGGAAGAAATTGCCCCAAATTGTTTGGGCAACTATCTGAGCGCTGCCAGCTCGAGGTCGCCTAATAAGGTGCCCAGCGCTTCTCGCTCGCCCAGCCGTCGAGCGCAGAAAAGTTTATCACCAACCCGAGTCAATCGAGTCAACTCGATGCGATCCGATTCGGGGGTTTCTTCTCTCAGCGGCAATTGGTCGTCGATGGACCCCGAAAGATCGCCCGTCAGTCCCAGTCAAATGTTGGTCTTGGCCGGACATCATTCATCTACGCAACAGCAAATCGAGTTGATTAATTCGGTCCCGCCTCCTCCCGCTCCCGCCGACGGTCAAAACGCTCGACCGAGCAGCCGAATGATGTACGAACAACCGGCAGCCTCTCCTTCCGCACGTTCCCGGTCTCAGCCCAGTCAAATTCAGCCACATTTAACAACGGAAACGTGGAATGTCCAGGGCTCCATTTGTTCCGTGGCGACAGCAGCATTTCCAGCTGCCGGGTCCAATCAACGGGCCGATCCTTATCCCGATTCCGTTCATCATCCCCACGAGGCGCCAGATGGACCTCGATCCCGACAAAATCATCCGGCGCCGTGTAATTTATCTCGAAACAATTCAACGTGGCTGGAAACCGAAATTGACAACCCGTTTTTGCCGACGACGCTGGATGATGAATGGTACAGCCCGCGAGGCGTTGTCCACCCTCAGACTGCACCCCATCAGCATCACTACAGATCAAATACGCCAAGTCCGGCTCCCGGCTCCCTGCCCGAAGGCCATTTCGTTCCAGAACCCGCCAACGTACTCAACCAGCAGCAACAACCCAAACAGTTCCAGTATCCTACTCTGACTTTCGAGCCGTGTCAGGATGAATTAGTTCGCAATTTCGAATCGCATCCTTCCAATTATATCCAGCAGACCAAATCGGCCGGTTGTTCTCCGAAACAGAGGCGCCGGCTGCACTCGTCGCCGACGTCGTCTATAACGAGCCAACGGTATCAACAACAGGACAATCAACGCCAACAACATCCGAATCTACGACTGGAACATCAGCTCTCATCACCGGGCCGATTAGTGCAAACCACGACGCCAGCCGAGCAATTATCTTCATCATCATCAATCGATTACTACGATCTCTATTACCAGACGCCATCATCGCTAGCTCAGCAACAACAACAACAGCAGCAGCAGCAGCAGTATCAGCAGCAGCCTTGTTACATGGAACATAATCATAGTGCTTACGGTAGCCAGGAAGGAGTCTATTTGTTCCGCAATCCGCTACCTAATTACGAAGAACAATCGCCCTACGAGACGCGTCGTCAAAGTGGACAAGAAGAAGAATCGTCCTCCTCTTTCGGCCATTCGCCGTCCTCTTTCCCCGCTTACACCACTTCGAGCCAGGTGATTGTGTCACAATGCGGATACATTTCCATCGCTGCTTCCAGCGGGCCTTCCCGGCCGATCTCTCCCGGCAAGCAGCCGCGGAATAGCCCGCGCAAGAAAATTCGAACTGCCGTCAATCAAATTTTCAATCGTCCCAAACTCAAAAATCGTTCCGTCTCTTTGCCGGGTGTCGACGCTATGCAGGAGATGGATCGGCAGCATTTGCCTCACAGCGCCAGCGGAAGCACTGGGCGAATGGGCGGGACGGACGACGGGAAACGCTTTTCGTTCAGTCGGACGTCTTCACTGCCCGGCTTGAAAAAAGGCAAAAAAATGATGAAGCAACTGACAAACATAATCGGTGGGCGAAGAGGAAGTAATGATGGCAAGAGACCCGGAAGCCTCCAGTCGTTGCCTCAATCGAACGACGATTGGACGACCGTGTCTCGGCGGCCACTTCGGACGCTGGACGTCGTCGGCAATCATTCGGGAGAGCACGGCGTTAGTCGAGCTTTTGTATCGTACTGTAACGAAGGTTTCGATTCCGGCAACGATTGGGACGATGAAATGTCGGGCCAAGTAGCCACTGGAGGCGCCTCGAGTCGAGTGTCCGAGAATTCTCTTATTGCCCCCATTCCTGGAACGGTTCCGGTTTCGGATCCTTCGCTATTGACGAGGCGGCCAAGTGGTCCCTCCACTGGAGAATTCGCCGCTTCCCGAGCCTTGGGTCGCTACCGTCGAATGGCGGCAGCTGAAGCAGCTGCCACTACCATTACATCTCCGGTCGCGATGACTCTGCCAGACGTTGCAATCGTCTCATCCGGCGGCGGCAGTCAGCCGGAGAATCGCCGCAAGGAGCGTCGACCATCCGGTTCAGATGATGATACGAGTCTCAGTCTCAGTTTGAATTTGGACTTCATGGCCCGCCATTTATCGGCGGATGAGCAACGGGACTACGACCAGCAGCAAGAGTTTGACAATCAAGAAATCTTTTTCCCAAAAGTTGCCATCAAATCCAGCCCCAAGAGAAGTCAAAGTGATGCCTGCAGCACTGCGGCGGATGACTCTGCGAAATGCTCTTTGACGGTCCAAGTTGAGCCGCACCCTCAACCTGCGGATTATTTGGAACCGGATCAATGTCGACCCGCCGGAAGTGTTGAGAGTGCTCCGGCTTCACCAAGGCCGTTGGCCAACGTCAACCGGACAGCCCCGCGCTGGCAGAGCACGGAAGACAGCATTGACGTCGATGACGAATGGTATCGCTACGGCATGATGCAGCTGGAGGAAATGGAACGCAGGGCGGAATCCGGCGGAGCCGACCTGTTGGCAGAAGCGGCTCGCCAATACAATCAACAAACATCCTACGACAACCAAATGCAGGCAGTTTTGGGCGAACTTCAAGCCAGAGTTCCAGTTTATCCAGCCATCGATGCCTACAGGAGCCAACCCATCGCCAAGGAGATGGTCATCCCGTCCGACGAAGGCTACGGCTACTTGCCGCCGGCCCAAGAAAACTGGGACTACGCCGTCCCGGCAGTCGTTTACGATCCGGCCATTTGTGCCGAGCCTGCGCCCATTGTGGGAGAAGAAGAGAACGACGACTGGGCGGCTTACACCAGTTCTCCAAATAGAGCCGGATTCGCTGTTCAAGAACCCGCAATGGGATTGGAACAAGTCAGCGTTAAAGCGCAAGATGAAGACGACGAAGACGACGACGACTATTCTTCCGGCGAAACTAGCGGACCCGATAGTCCCCATAATCAGAGTTTTGACGATGATAACGAGAACGAAGACGGAAACGAGCCCTTTTATCCGTACGATGTGAGCAATAATAAAGAACGGGAATACTACGAGCCAACTAGACACACGGTCGAGGCTGCGATAGAAACGGCGGCCTCTGCAGCGCCGGCTACTGCTGGTTTTTACCCGAATAACCGACATTCTATATCCGGATCTCGCGGTTCAACAACAGACTTATTTCCAAGCAGCGGTAACATCCTGTCAGCCGCCGGAAGTACGGCCAGCAACATTGCTTCGTCCGTCTTTTCATTTTTCACCTCGACCACGGCGCTCAAAGACGGAAACGAAGAAGCGTCAGAACCGCAGCCGTTCGGAACGGATGTCTACTACACTAGCGCGAACAATATTGCGGCTGCCGGAGCGGCGCCAACGACTGCAATAACAACAACAGCATCAGCAGCAGCGGTAGCAGCAACAACGACCGTTGAATCCCCCGGACAAGTTGCCGAGGCCGGTCTCAACTACACCCAAGATGGCGATGATCACATGGACGCGTTGGATCCCGAGCAGCGTAAAATGCTCACGCTGACTACCAAGGGTAGCGCGGCTCGATGGAAACTAGTCAAGACACTGCGAGATAAGAAAGCCGAAACGGCCAGTGGTGCTGCAACGACTGCGACCACCAGTCCGACGAATAACGAGGCGGTAAGAGAAACTTTTCCCGTTCGAGTTGTGCTGCTCCCCCTAAAAAGCAAAACAAAAAAAAAACCCTGGGCGTTAGCCATCAGTCCGCTGGAACGAAACGTAACGGTCACGCCGAATACTGAATAATTTATTGCTTTAGCCATCTTTTACTCGGTCGATCCATAGCCTCCCCTCCCTGTAACTTTATTCGACCAGCTCTTAAATTTTACAACAAGACGCACAAGTCGCTCGCTGCAGTCAGGCTTTTAGAGATACATCCACTCGATGCCAAGATGGCGGCCAAGGCCAATTTCTAGGTAGCACCAAGAGCTGAGAATCACTCGCTCCGAAAGTAGCATTTCTGTTTCAGACATTTAAAATGTAAAAAAAAAAAAAATAACAAAATTCGACACCAGAAATGTACTAGAATCCTCCCCCCTTGTTGTAATCAAATTTTTTCTCCCCTTTTTTTTCTTTTTTTCGTACAATGTGTCGGTATCTGACAATCGTAATCTGACGTTACCCGACTGCCGGAATTGACAAATTGGTTTGTGTAACTGTATACTTTGAGTTACCTAGAAATCGACTCGTTATCGATCCCTTCGAATAGAGAGTGGAGTTGTTGGTATCCATTTTCCCCCTTGGCACAAGAATAGCAATGCCTCTTGGTGGGCTTCCACTGTAGCTCATATCCTTCCGATTTGGTGGCGGTTGGTTTCTTTTCTCTCTCTCTTTCTATCTCTCCCCACCCCACAACTCGGAAGTAACAGCCTCTCACACCCCCCGAGGATAATCCAGAAGGCAAAACACGTACACAGGAAAGGATCGAGCGAAAAGAGTGGGGGAGAGAGAGGGTATGGCGAAAGACTGAAAGTAATCATACTTAAGTCTCGTCTCTCTTTTGATGCCACGTATTTTCCGTTTTTTTTTTCTTTATTTTTTATTCTTCACGCCGCTAGTCGTAATGGCCTGCCAGTTACTACTACTATTCGACTCGTTCGACTTTTACGAGGAACTAGACAAAAACGAACAAAGTTGATCCGCTTTCCGACCTTTTTCTTTCGCCATCAAGAGAAGAGAACACAAATTTGTTGTCGGGATCTCTTGAGGTTTTTTATGGGAGTTGGGGGAGTTGGGGGGAAGCGATCGAAGAAACAAAAATCCAGCGCTCGCAAGGTGTCGCCGGGATAGCGCGCGCCTGTGTCAGACAGACACAGAAAGGGAGATCAATACGAACTGAGCTGTAGTAGTACTATATGCGGACGTCGCAATGGATGAATGTATATACAAGGATGGACCAATGGTAGAATAGTCTTTCTAAAAACACACACACACATCCAGACAAAAAAACAGAAACCTGAGCAGGCATTCGTGCGTAGCTTTTGTGACGCCAACTAAATACGAGGGGAGAAACAACAAAACATAAATAAAAAGAAAGAAGGAGAGAGAGTATAAACAAAACAAAACCCTACACGACACACAACAAAAGACGACACCCGACATCAGCCATCTATATAGAATGGATTTGGCCATTTGCTGACACATTGTGGGGCTGCTGAAAGATGAAGATTATAGAGAGAGAAAGAGAGTAAAGGAGGGAAAAAAATATGACGGGCAGCCTAGCGTGAACTGGCTGATATTGTGTCGGTGTTCAGAAATTGAAAGTCCGCAACTTGATTATTTAAAGAACATTGGCTGAAACTCTTGTTACCGCGCGGGGGGTTAACGAGTTCGGTGGCCTCCTTGTTCGTCAAGGGAATGAAGGGCTCTCTTAGCACTTGTCTAGACTCATCTCTTGACAAGACAGAGGAAAGTTGTTAATGGGAGTAAAGAATCATGTCTGATGATCTGCAAAGGGGGGAAAAAAGGGAGTTGAAATGAGAGGAAGATGAGCGGCGTCAGGTCGTCTTGCGTCAGGAAATGGGCACGCACGAACGTAGCAGGAAAGAAAAAAAAAAAAGAATATATACATAGTACCACACCCAGACACACACACACACACACACAATTGGAAGTTGGGTAATTGCCTTCTTCCCCCCATCGACGCCGACCCAGGAGAAATGAAGACTGGATGGTGTATAGTAGTAGACAGTGCGAAGGAACCGTCCGGATGGCCATGGGAAAGACTCCAACTGTCCTTGATGGATCTCTGGCAACTCGAGAAACCTTTTCCTTGTCGTCCCTCCGTATACTTTCTTTTTATGTAAACATGTACAGAAATAGATATTCTGGGTGTGTCCACATACGTTACGTCTGATCAAATTCTGACGTTTTATTAATAGAAAATGGTCCACGACGAGGAGGGATGTGATGGGTTGTCGTCCAATTGTCGACCCCCAATCGATGATTTCAATCACCCGAAACAGACTGAGAAATTTCGTGGACTTGTTCAATTTCGCGCTCATTTTTTTTTAGTCAATACTGCATTCAGATTTTCCCAATATCCAATCTTTTCCAGTCTAGTCGGCAAAAACTCGTGTCGTCCATGGTGAACTTTTAGAACCGATTCTCGTCGTCGTCGCCGCCGCATTTCCTGCTGCCCAGCAGCATCAAGCTGGCAATGCCACGATCGATAAAGTCTTAAGGGTATACGTATGTATATATATACTACATATATATGTATGTATGTAGTATAGGTACTATCTGCCAGGGTACCGCGCACGCTCAGGTGATATCAATGTACTGACGTCATCTACTTCGTCTCTTATCTTTTTTCGGCTTTTTTGATGAGGTCGGATTTCCCCTTTTATATTTGTTTTTTTCTTCATTTGGTGTCCAAGAGGGCACTGCCAACCTTTCAATATTGACCGTCGATCACAGGGTGTTTTCTTTCCCATCTCCTTTTTTGTGGAGGGAAGTATCCATGTCAAGTATTGGTGGAAGAGAGGAGCAAAGTAAACCCTATTGTATCGGACTATCAGTTTTATATCTCAAGCTCAACTTTTTTTTTTTTCCTTTTACGTCCGAAACAAAATTGCGATGTCGCAAGGGAAAACAGCTTTTTACTTTATTTTTTACTGCGGCACTGGATTCGCCGAGCTGCCGATCCACGGCTCTAAAAAATGGTATTAGACGTTAAATAAATAGGGCGTTGAAATTTAACTGCAATTTGCCTAATGGAATTTTCGAACGCGTTTAACTCGCTTTCGGCTGTGCCAACTCAGCCGCTTTATACTAACGGAATATACGGTTACTTAGTTAAAGGGGCTATCAAAAGGGGGGGGGGGCTGCTTACCGTTATTGTTGGATGCCACTACGCTATACAGAAGGTGCCGCTATTGTTTTATTAGATAATGGAATCTGCCCAGGCTGTTTAGCAGCACAATTGGCCCTGGGTTACTGCAAAGACTGTATGTATGCAAGCCGTCATCAAGTGCGGATGGATGACTCACTTAGTTACCTTTATGCTTGCTTTGTTTTTGTGTGTGTAAGCGGGATCATATAATATTAAATGATGAAAACGGAAGCGAAGGGAGTGCACACTGAACAGTGGGAAGGATTGGCATTAACAACGGGGAGAGGAGCACGGATAATAGTCTCAGGGGTCAGTGGGGGAAAAAAAGTTTAGTTGAGCAACTTTAGTCCACATAGGATCATGAGTTGACTGCTCTTCTATTCTCTGATGCATTCTTCAAATAACGATCGCTTTAATATTTAAATTATCCATCAATCCCCCCCCCCCGACGACATGTATACAATGTTATTGGACAGCAAGGCGGCAGCTAAAATAAAATATTGATTCTGTAGACGCATCGACAGTGAATTGAAAAATGGAACCAAGTACGCCGAGATCGTCGCGTCGCCACGACGACTTTCAATACAATAAAAAGAAAGGCGGAAGTTTATTGGGCGTATAGACAGCGTCGTCAAATCTGTCCACCCAACGAGAACAGAGGCAGAACATCAATAAACAATTCCAGTTGCTTCGATTTGGATTTATAGTTGCCGTTGGCCGTTACTCGGCAACTCCCAATATACATTTTCACTTTGCAAGGCCTATAGAGATAAAGGGGGCAGAAAGAAGAAAAGACTTTTCTTTTGATTCGCCAGAATAAGCATTGACACTTGTATATCTAGGGCAGCAGCCTTTAAAAATCCCCGAGCTTGGCAGTAGTCAGTTTTATCGACTGGCATAAAGGAAGTTGACAGTTGGCAGTGTTGGGAAGATGTTGACAGAGCTGATTATGCCTGCTTGTTTGGTTTCTCTGATTTTATTTCCCCCCTTTTTTGAGACTATGGAGACTTGTATATAACTCGCCTGCATCGCTGTGCAAATCGTCCCGAAACCCCTCCCCCCACAAGATCGTGATGTTTCTTGAGTGTTGACAATGGAAAGGCGGAAACCTCGTCGTTAAAGGGCCTCGATATAATCTGGGGCGTAACACAAAAGCCGCATTCCGGAACTACTCCAGCTGATGAACTGAATTTTGGGGGGGCGGAATTGTAAAAACATTCCCAAGGATTTTGAAGCCAAAACCCGGGGAATATTCTCGCTTGCGAATATCTTCCGATTTAAACTCTTATCACCGGTCTTATCGTCACGCGGGAGTCGAGCGACGGGACTATCTCTGCCAATGAGACCGTTCGTTTCCGAGGCGCTCCCACCGGCAAATGTCTACCAGCCCCGCGCTTCAGTCTCGTTCCCCAAGTTTCTTTTGCCTGGCTCTTAACACTTTCAACATCTCCCCCCCGGAGGCTCTCTTCGTCATCTCATTAGTAGTCGTGAGTGTGCACAAGTAACTACACGCCACCATGCGACGTTGTGTGTCTCGGACGACAGTTATTCTATCCGGCAGTAGTCTGCTTGCTCCCGCTCTTTCCTACTCGGCCAACACACCCACCCAACCCCACCCGTTTTCCATCCCATCCAATCCTCTAGATTTAAGAGGAAACATTCCGTTTTGACTCTTATTTGCATATCCATAATATTGCCGGAGATGATCAAGTCGGGAGCGCCAGACTTAATATTTTCTCTTTGTATTTCGATCATGAACTCGATGTTAATTTTCCGATTGTCTCTTCATTTCAGAATGGATCCGGTGGAGCTGGAGGACGCGGCAGTCGAGCTAATGGGTAACGTAAAAATACTCAATCTTTCCATAGTCTTTTCTTAGGAGGGTTTGCAGTGATTGGACTGGGGTTCTTTTTTAGAACGAAAGATGCGGAGATTTTCGCTAATCATTTTTTTTTTGTTGTCTTTTGCCTTTTTTTCTTTTTTCTACTTTCTTTTAAACCATAACAAATAGGCTGCCCGGTGATAATCCGTTCTACAGCAACATCGACAGTATGCCAGATATACGACCCCGGAGGAAATCGATCCCTCTCGTCTCTGAGCTGGTACACAGTCCATCTACTACAATCTTTTATCTAATACGCGCGTTCTATTGAGTCGATAGCCATTGTTTTGTTTTGTTTGGGCTTTTTATACGGGAATTATTGTGATGGTAACCATGACGACAACGTCTTTCCGCGTGCTTGGGTTTTTGGCTCAATGTCAATGGTTATTAGAGTTGCGTTTGACTGGACGGGCGGGCTGGGGGGTTGGGGAAATGGGAAAAAGGTGAAGGGCGGCGAAGGGAAGTTGAGATCACTTGCTGAAATGGGCACTTTTCACACTTGATTGGTGTTTCTAAACGGCCACCTAGCGCTTTCGTACCTCCCCTTCCGCAATGGTTTCCGCCGTGAATCCTTCATTTCTTCATTTTTTGTAGACGTGAATAAAGTCGGTGGAACGGAGCCCCCCTTAGGCTTTGTTTTTCTCGCCGTCTACAGAAGCACTTAGAGGCCTAGTTGACGGGATATTATGCAAGTTACGCCCATGCCTGCCCTTTGAACAAGAGCGGGAGGGGGGAATTACACCTATAAATCTTGGCAAAATTACGAGGAAGTAAAAAAAAAAAAAAGAGGATAAAGAAAAAGTAAAGAAACCCATCAATAGTGTGAGCTATTTTTTAGGATTTAGGGAGAAACTAACACCGCTACAAAAAACAGTGTCATTTCGAGGGTTTTCGTATTGCGTATTCTGGACGGATAAAACTTGAAAGTGACCGAAATACTTGGTCGATTGCCGATTGATGCAGTTGAGGAGATTTTAAAATCAGAATAATAATCCACGTCAATCTCGTTTTCGAACACAAAAAAAAAACCCAGGTGTTCAGATTGACTTTTAAAACAGAAACATTGGCAGAATCATTCGGGCCGATTGGGACCCAGCCCATTTCCCGCAAGTTTATTGGGCAATAAATGCGCGCCTCAAATAGTTACCCCGTGTTTGTTTGACAATGTTTGATGATGGCCTACTTATGTCGTTAAATTTTGATTATTAACTTGTATATTGTTACTCGATTCACGCGTTCCCCCCACACTGGGCTCATCCAGGTTCTCAAGGTACAGTATATACAATACGCCACCCATTTAATCGATATCAATTGATCCTAAACGTAGTGCATGACATTACCCCAATTTGATGGACGACACAACCCACACGAAACTTGTCGCGATCACGCAATAATGAATTACGGTGGTTTTCGGTAACTTTTCAGACGATGGCGGCGACGAAGCGCAATGCCGGATTGACGTCAGTTCTGCCTCGAGCCACACTCAACGACGAAGAACTGGTAAAGAATAATGCATAGAATTCATGTGGGTGGCGGTGGCCACGTTTGACGGACAGCCGCTCAATACATTATCGAATTGTTTTGTGCGTCCCCTTTCCCCTCTCTGTCATGCAGAAAATGCACGTCTACAAGAAAACGCTGCAGGGCTTGATCTACCCGATTTCCAGCACGACTCCGCACAATTTCCAGCCGTGGACGGCCTCCTCGCCGACCTACTGCTACGAGTGCGAGGGTCTACTCTGGGGCATCGCTCGCCAGGGCGTCCGCTGCACCGAATGCGGAGTCAAATGCCACGAAAAGTGCAAGGATTTGCTCAACGCCGACTGTCTCCAAAGTGAGTGGGCACGAACTATAGTCAGAGAGACGAACTAACCCGATTCTATATAAGTATACAATCGATTGCACAAATGATCAAGTCTTGACACGCCTCGATCACGTCCGGCCATCACAAATGTAATAGACTAAAATAACACGTCGCCCGTTGACTTTAGGAATCCTTTTCGATGACGACGACTCCAGTTTACTGAATAATTTCATGCACATAGGTCAGAGTCTCCAAAATACTCAAATAGCGAGCGCCGCTCGCTTGGCGCCGACTTTTATTTCATAGGAGGCCATTAGACGCATTTGCCTAAAACAACTTTGCCAGAAGATTAAACTCTTCATCGCCCCTAATGCCTGTCTTTTGATAGATGTGCTTATGGACCATATGCTATTTGACTCAAAAGCTCATTTGAATACCCATTTAGATTAAACGATCGTTCCGCTAGTTGAAGATCTTTTCCTCGCTCAATTCCTTTCCGTCCCTTTTTCTTGACATTTTTTATTTCCCTGCGCTCTTTTATTTATTTATTTATTTTTCTTTACTTGTTTCATTCTCGTATATCGCGTTGGGCTTGGCGCCAACCATTGGCATATTCGGCGTAGAGCAGATGACATGAATTCTCTTGTGTGTGTGTCTGTTATTGATTTTCCAATTCCTTTTGAAAATGGCTTGAATTTCGCGCAAAGGGGCGGCCGAGAAGAGTTCCAAGCACGGCGCCGAGGATAAAACGCAAATCATCATCACGGCCATGAAGGAGAGGATGAAGCAGCGGGAGCGCACCAAACCCGAAATCTTCGAACTCATCCGGTACGCTTGTTTTCTTTTTTCCCCTTTTCTCATTTGTTTTAATTTTCGCGAAAGTTTAACCAAATTAATTATCGCCTCCGCTGAAGAAAAAAAAAATAATAATATTTGTTGATTACGTGAAACCGCGACAACTCGTAATCGAATGAGAAATTACGGCGAGAAGAGTGTGTCTGTAATCTGCATAGATAAACCGGGTTATGCAACTGTTGTCTCACCTGCACTGTGAATGCAGATTCGGTTCTGCGAAGCGCGAATTATGAAAGGACCGGAGCTGTGATGATGGAATGTGATGTGACATGTGAAATTTAATTTCAAATCCTCAAACGTACAAATGTATAGGGCCGTCTTCGGAGTTGAGGAACGCAGTCATAACGGTCACATGAAAGCCGTCAAGCAATCCGTTCTGGACGGGACGAGCAAATGGTCAGCTAAAATAGCTATTACAGGTCCGTCTATAAATGTTTATGTAAAATCCAGCAACAAAACCAAAACTGTTCTTCGTCATTCCGACAGAAAACAAAACATGTTTTCTATCCTTTTCTATCTCTATTTGGCTATCACACCTTTTCTTCCCCTCTGAATGAATCTCAAAAACAAAATGATCACAAGACAATCAGAATCGTTCCTTAAAAAAAAAAAAAAAAATAAAAAAAAATAAAAGATTCCAGAGGAAACGCAAACCACACGGGCACGACACAAGGGGGTCACGTAAAAGAGTGCTGGAGATGTTCCAAGAGAACTCCCACCCAATGTTTCGTTGTGCCTTAACTAGATTTCTGTAAATAGCAGACATTGGCCATCGTTCCCTTTTTCTTCTACTCTCGTACAAATAAAAAAGAAAACAAGACAAAGTAGAACAAAACAAATGAACGAAATCGATCAGATTTTCCTTTGTTTGTTCGGTTTCTTTGTGGTTGAAACATTTCCAGCACTCGCGTCTGAAAATGGAGAAGCGGCGGAACCATTTTGTTAGTACATCCTGTTTCTCATTCGTTTGATTAGAACTATACTCCATCATCGTTAATGCCAATGAATAAATCGGGGGGCGCTTCTGTTGAGCGCGTGTCGTGCAATAAAACAGACACGACGACCATCGGGAAACTTTTAGAGACGACAGAAAGAAGAGAAAAAAAACGAATGTAAAGCAAAACCAAAGTAGTTGACGTATCCAATCTCCCGAATTTCTTCCCCTCCATTCAAACTTTCCACTCTAATAACAAAGCGAGAAAAAAACCAATCAGAAGTTGCCATGAATCCCCCAGTACTACTGCAGTCTAGTATATACCAACATTAATAACAGTAAGAAGTTCTTTTTTAGCAATTTGTTGGGAATACCAAAACAAACCTCCTCTTTTTTCCCTTTTATTTTTCGCCCCTATTTTCGGGCGACAGTGACGAATTTCCCTTTTTCGGTGGTGCAGTAAAAACAGTAGACGTCAACAACAATGGTTCCGTAATTCTCCAACAACGTCGCAAAACAAAAAAAAAACTAATACGTGAGAGAAACCAACCCGCACCCGGATGTGTGTAACGCACTGGAAGCGCAAGTCGTCGTGTTTCGTGCGGGGGTGCGTCCATCTGCACCAGCTGTTCATATCACTACCTGATGGGCATATATTGGCTTTTTTTTTCTTCTTCTTTTTTTTTATTTCGGTGCAAAGGGATGTTATTATTATGTGGGGCGCTTTTCCTTTGTCTTCCTCTCATACGGAATGAAGAATCTTCGTGTCATTCAGCACTCGTCATCCCGCCATCTTTCTATATATATATTCTATCGGTGTTTTCGTGGATTTTTTTTTTTCGGCTGTTACATTCAATCATCTTCTCTTTCTCCTTTTAGTATATATACATCTATGTATATGTGTATATATATATACATATAATATTTCTAAATCCACTCTACGTATCACTATGGTGTTTGGTATAATGTGCTTTTCTCGGTGTCACGTTTTTTTTATTGATTGTTTTTTTTAATTATTATTATTATTATTCATACGTGTTTCTTTATGTGCTTCGTTTTAAAATGATCGTGAAGTGAAAGTGTGGTGGTTATTATCCGTGTTGACGGTTTGGAACTTTGAATACCGCGCGGAATGTTCGATACGCGTCGGCGGACCGATACTAGCAAAGTTTAACGATCGAATTGTAATAAGTTATAACATTATATGACGCCAGAGGGGGGGGGGACAGTTGAAAAGTCCACTGGTGAGTTCGAGCTCGCTCTCTGACGCGTAGACGACGGAGAGCACGCTATTGAATTCTCGTATAAATGTCGATTTTATATGCATATATATGCGAAAAGAAATCAATAATAGAGTCCGCAGTGCAGTTTGTTACGTGAGAAGCAAACAAGAAAGAGATGGAACAAAAAATTTTGGAGTGGGAGGGCGCCCCGGCGCCCGGAGTCAAAATGGGACTGTAATTTAATTTTTGTTTATCTCTCTATCTTTATTTCTCTCTCTCTCTCTGTCTCTTGATTTGGTTAACTCTTCATCTCGCAACACCCGCTGTTGTGCGGCTTCTTCGGCGATCCTGCAACTCCCCATTTTATCTGAATTTCCGTTGATCACAGCGTGATATTTAATGTGGATCCCGACACCCACATAGACTCCATAGAACAGGCTGAGTTGGCGGTGCTGGAAGGCACGGCCAACTGGTCCGCCAAAATTGCCGTCACAGGTACAAACATGAAACCAACAATAAAAACAAAACAATTAAAAAAACAATAAAAACAAACAAACAAAAATCATCTTTAAGTAGAGCCGTATAGCAGACATGCCACCCCATTGAACCTTTTATTCTTTTCTTTTTTTTTAAACTCACGCCAATTGATTTTAAAAAAAATCTAAACCTTCTTCCGCTCTCCCAAATTGTCTTTCTTTTTTATTTCCTCCCTTTTGATCTGCTGCATTTTTTATGATAATATCTCCTGCTCTCAAGTCTCCGTTTCATTTCATTTGAATCAAACGCGGTTTCCCCAGTATATTTGGTTGTGTGTGCGCGTGTGTGTGACTCTTCAGATGCTTGAAATTGTACAACCTATCTACTTATTTAATTTTTATTTTTCTTAAAAAAAAAAGAAATATTATCCATTGGTAAAAGAAACTGCCATTTATAGCACCCAATTCGAAGAACACGTTTCGCACTTGGTAGGAAACAAGGGAAATTAATTTAGTAGGACATAGTGCATACGGTCTAGAAAACATATCGGTAGCCTTCGGCATCCCAAGTAGCTTTTCGAAAGCGCCTTTTTTTGGGCGCGTTATTGATCTTTTTGATAAAAAGAAATGTGCATGAATTTATTTAGAACACTATCCGATCTGAAGTTCGCTAGTTCCTAGTTTTTTTTTTTTCTTTCTTTCGGGGAAGCGCCGTTATTTATGTTTCCTATTTAAAAAAAGTTTTTCTTATTTTTTTAAATCGACTGTTATTGACAAGACTTTTTAGCAATTTTGAAGACGTATAGGACCGTTATAGAACCATATTATGTTTGTTTGAAAACATGCTTGCGTCAAGGCTGCGCCGCCCGTCCGTATAATAAGGAGCGAAAGAGAATCATGAAACCGGGGCTACCATCATCCAGGTGATGATGGTAGTTCTCAACAAAGTGGAGGGGGGAACGATGAAAAATGGCTTCGTTGACATGTGAAACAGTGCACCCAATTGTAACCGTCTCTTGCGTGTTCCAAATATATATATACCTTCGCCTACCACGGTTGATCCAGCCAACAGTGCTGCATATACACAATAACCCCATGTGTGGTATATATTTCATGGCTTCGGTTGGCTGGCTGAAAGCTTGAAAACTCCTTTCTCTCTAGCTCCACCATCTATGCTCCTCTCAGTCCCGTCAACTTACGAATGACATTGTTTTGCATCAAAGTTGCCGATCGTGACCTGTAGCCATGCAATGGCCCCCTCCCCTATCCAGGTTTTATTTTTATTTTTTTCTAGCCGCTTTTATTTTTTTTTTTAGAGTTTCGGGGCGCTGCCTCTCGGATCGATATCATGCGAGTTCTTCCGTCAAAGAGCGCCTCTCTCCTTTTCTATTCCCCGTAGCCCTTTCTCTTTGTCCCTTTATTCTCTTTCTCCGTCTCTTTCTCCCCTTTCCGCCTTTCTTCGCCATGTCTTGATATTCTTAACTTTTGACCCATTTCTTCAGCGCAGCATATACATAAACTGAGCATGGCTGAACGACGCCGCTGTTTTTTCTTTCCAACCGCTCCTGAAATCTTCTCTGTAAATGTCAGCGTGACTCCCACCGTTTCCCATCCGCCGTCTCTATTACCTGCTTTAGAGCCCCGCGAGATGACGATGGCAATAATAATAATAAAACAGGATTAGAGTCAAAGTTTTCTCTCCCCCCTCTTTCATAAAAATAAGGGAGTAGGAGGAGACACCCAACAGGCTCTGCCGAGCGGGATTTGGGTTTCCCCGTAGCTTAGATAGACTGGCAAAGAATACATAAGACATAGTTCCCATTCTTCCCGGCTTCTCTATACTGCTACATACTCATCTTGATTCGAGTCCTGCTCAATTACAGCCCAGCTTTTTGGGTGCAAATAGGACGACGCATTGAATACGGATAATGTGCGGACCATCTAAAAAAGAAACAAACAAAAACAACACACACAAAAGAGTAGCTTGGCAACGACATTGGTCTGACACAAAGCTTGTACGTCTTTTCCATGTCATTTTGTTATTGTTGTTGATGTTCTCTTATTTCCTTGTTTGTATCACGTAATTCTTGTTTTCTTTTTCTATTTCGGGTTTTTGCCCGGCCTTTGTTTTTCTTTCTTTTTTTCTTTTGGCTTGTTTGTTTGAAATCTTGCTCTAGTGCGCGGTTATCGGCTTGTATATATATTGGACGGCTATCTGTCCCTCTTCGTGTTCGAGACTTTGGGCTGCACGGCAATGGCTTGTAACCTTGTTTGTTTGTTTGTTTGTTTGTTTGTCAAACAAACCAAAAGAAATATTTCCTAGGTTTCCCTGTGCACACCCCCCAATGAAACTGTGTCACAAACCTCACGGACACTCGTGATGGTCAGAAAAAGAATTATCGATGATGTTAACGATTTTGTCTACTATTGTCTCCCTCACACGTTCGACTGGGAATCCAGTGATTTGCGCCCAGGGATTGATCGCCAAAGATAAAAGCGGGACGTCCGATCCTTACGTCACCGTCCAGGTGGGCAAAGTGAAAAAGCGGACCCGCACTATGCCCCAGGAATTGAATCCCATCTGGAATGAGCGATTCTACTTGTAAGTCTTAAGCCATTTTTGAACGTTGTTTTCGGTTACGCTAATGCCTTTTGAATTTCAAATGCCAATTCTGTCCACTTCGACAGCGAGTGTCACAATTCCTCGGATCGGATCAAAGTTCGTGTCTGGGACGAAGATAACGACTTTAAGTCGAAAATGCGTCAAAAGTTCACCCGCGAGTCGGACGATTTTCTTGGACAGACAATCATTGAAGTAAATCCTTTTTTTTTTTGTTAGGGGGGGGGGATGTGTCGTTTTTTAAGTAGAAGCTTTACAATTTCTGTTTTATTTTTCATTTTATTTTCTGTGCTATAGGTGCGAACCCTTTCGGGCGAAATGGACGTTTGGTACAATTTGGAGAAGCGGACGGACAAGTCTGCCGTGTCGGGCGCCATCCGGCTTCACATCAGCGTCGAAATCAAGGGAGAAGAAAAGGTTTGTCCATTTTTGACGCCTTCCATTTCCATCTAACGTTTATTGACTCGTAATGTTTCTCTCAAATACATTTTGTAGGTGGCCCCCTACCATGTCCAGTACACTTGCCTGCACGAGAACCTTTTCCATTACCTATCGGAACAGGTGCACCATGGCGGAGTCAAACTTCCGGTCGCCAAAGGTGACGACAGCTGGAAGATTTACTTTGACGAACCGTCGCAGGAGTTGGTCGAAGAGTTTGCTATGCGTTTCGGCATCGAGCCCATCTACCAGGCCATGACAAATTTCCACTGCCTCTCTACTAAGTACCTCTGTCCGGGTGTTCCGGCCGTCATGAGCACCCTATTGGCCAACATCAACGCCTTCTACGCTCACACGACCGCCTCGACGGCCGTCTCCGCTTCCGATCGATTCGCCGCTTCAAACTTTGGAGTACGTCGTCGACTATATTATTTCGCTAGCGGGTCTTCTCTCTAAGCGCGCACACACTATACATCAGCAGCTACTACACATAAACAGGATGTGCCTTTTCATCAATGGAGAGTCTTTGAAATTTCGAGTTGCTTCGCGGAGCTCGTCTAGTCGTCTTTAATTATCCCGGCTATTCATCACGAATCCATCCATTCAGTCTATCCCTAGTTCTCGAGAGTGGAGTTGCTCTTCTATCCTTGGTCGTAACTACACAGTAAATAGTCTGACGAGTAACTATGCGGATATAATGGATAGATAACATTGACAAGAGCCTGCACTGACACTAGCCACTTGCGATGGGCCGGAAAACATTGGCTTCTTTGAGGCTGATACTACAATAATAAACAGTTGGGACGAAGCGTAATTACATTAGGGCATTTACAGTAGCTGAATTTGGGAGGAGGGGGGGGGGGGAGGAGGAAGAGATATGATGGAATTACCAAGACATGGGTTCCGATGGGTGTAGTAGTGTGTTATTGATCCAATTTCTGCCGGTTTTACATGTCAACGTCAGTTCAAACATTTAGTTGACATTTCATTAGCCGAAATGGTGACTATGATGCGTTGAGCTTCGTTATTGACGTTGAGTGTTTATCTTTTTCTTTGCAGAAGGAGAAATTTGTCAAGCTGTTGGACCAGTTGCACAATTCGCTGAGAATCGATCTGTCCATGTACCGCAACAACTTTCCGGCTTCATCCCAGGAGAAACTGATGGATCTCAAGTCTACCGTCGATCTGCTCACTTCAATCACGTTCTTCCGTATGAAGGTAATATATGTATAACTGTACCAACATGAGTCGTGCTGGGAGGGGAGAAAGTTCGTTCGTCCGTTTACTTTGTTTGCTTTATTACCTTAACATAATGTGAGCCGACTCTGGGAAATTGCAATTGCAATCCAATCTAGATCCCACCGAGTCGCTTTCAGAGATTCCCCCCCCCCTTTTTTTGTGTGTGTAAAGCAAACTCGGGTCCGTGTTTAATTTTAACAACCCCCTTTTTCCTCTTTTTTCTTTTCACTATACGAGAAAGTCTCTCGGCTTGCCCGATCGATAGTTTTCGCTTTTGCGTGTCACCAGTGTGATTCTCGGTGAAGAAAAAAAAGAGAGACTCACTCTTGTGATGTTTTCTATTTTTAGTTGAGACCCTTTACCAAGGGTACTTACTATACCTCATCCATTATTCAATCGTCCATTTTTTTTAAAACAAATATCGAACGCATAAAGTTTGAGACGTTGCTTTCGACTAACTTGTCTGTTCTACTTTTTTTGTCTCCTCATTTTCACATGCGCCTGACATTCGCGACGCTTCAACTTTCTTTTAGGTGCAAGAGCTCAGCTCACCGCCGAGAGCCAGCACGGTCGTCAAGGATTGCGCTACAGCCTGTCTCAAGTCCACCTATCAGTTCTTGTTCGAAAACTGCTATGAACTCTACGCTCGGGAGTATCAGGTCGGCCTCGCCAACTAATCACCATATTTTAAATTTTCCCAAAGTTTGCCAATGAAAATGCATTCAGCAGCAGTATATAGCAAACTTTCGGAAATAATTTGGTTCTTCCGCAAGAAGCAATCACGACTCTTCTTTTCCTGTTTAGGCGGAACCGGGAGAGGCCAAGAGAGATCCAGAAGACCACGGCCCCAGGCTGGACAGTGTTGACTTTTGGCACAAGTTGATCGCTCTGATCGTTTCGGTCATAGAAGAAGACAAGAATAGCTACGCTCCCGTCTTGAATCAGTTCCCGCAGGAGCTCAACATCGGTCAAGTATGAAAGATGAAGAGGACGTCAAGGATAACGGACGGGGAGGAAATGAAAGTCACATTTTATTTGATTGTATCGTTAATAGCTTTCGGCGTACACCATGTGGACTCAATTCGCCGTCGACATGAAGTACGCTCTGGAGGAGCACGAACAGCAACGACTCTGCAAGTCTTCCGCCTATATGAACCTTCATTTCAAAGTCAAGTGGCTCTACAACCACTACGTCAAAGACTTGCCGCAATACAAGGGAGCCGTCCCAGAATATCCCGCGTACGTGAATCCCACCACCCTTGGCAACTGCCCCGATTTCAAAGGGCGGGAGGGAAAACAGCCAATTCGCTTTCGATTGTTAACTTTTAAATTTGGGTGTGCAGATGGTTCGAGCCGTTCGTCATGCAGTGGCTGAACGAAAACGACGACGTCTCCCTCGAGTACCTACACGGCGCCTTCAAGCGAGACAAACAAGACGGGGTAACTAAATAGCCTTATATTCTCCTTTTCTCTCTTTTATTATCCAGTCTCGATTATACCCCGCCTTCTGGATGTTTTGTATCAAACAATAGTTCCAAAGAAGCAGCGAGCACACCCTCTTCTCGACTTCGGTCGTTGACATTTTCACGCAGCTGGCACAGTGCTTTGACGTCGTCTCCAAGCTCGAATGCCCCGACCCGGAAATCTGGAAGCGGTACATGAAACGCTTCGCCAAGACCATCGTCAAAGTCTTGCTGGCATACGCCGACACGGCCAAGAAGGAGTTCCCCCAACTGACCAAAGATGAACGCATCGTAAGTGGACTTGATTGCATTCAAAAGGATCCATCTTGATAACCAACTCATTCGTATTCTAGGCTTGCACTCTGATGAACAATATCCAGCAGCTTCGAGTCCAGCTGGAGAAGTTATTCGAGCAAATGGGAGGCTCCAAACTCGAAGAAGACGCTGCCAACATTCTCAAGGAGCTTCAGCAATCGCTCAACAACGTCCTTGACGAATTGGCTACCATGTTTGCCAAAAGGTGCGCGATACGAGACTCTGCTTTCTTTTTCGGCTACTGAATAATCTGATTACGTATTTTTTTTCCTTCCTTGATTTCCGGTCAACTGTGTCTAGTCTGGAGCCGAAGATCACCGTCAGCGTGAAAGAAGTGGGCGATTTGCTGTCGCACATCAAAGGAGGCGGTCAGGTCTCGCTGACTCAGCCGTCGCAACGAAACGCCGTCTCGACGGAAGCGGAAGACTCGCTCAAACCCCTCATGGATTTGCTCGATGGTACGTGACACGACAGAAAACGATGATTGATTATTCCCCTCTCACTCTGTGGCAATTTGCCGACTTCTTTTTTTTAATTCAGGTTCGTTGTCGCTTTACGCCGAGTCTTGCGAAAAGGCAGTGCTCAAACGTCTGCTCAAGGAATTGTGGAAGATTGTCATGCACACCATGGAGAAAACCATCGTTCTGCCACCGATGACCGACAAGAGCGTAAGTTCACCCATTACGTAACGAGTTGTATCGTTCCATTCACCAATCGTATTTTGCTCCCCGACGGAACAGATGATCCTGAAGAACTTGACCGACAACGCCAAGAACTTGGCTGCCAATGCCAAAATCGAGGACATGTCACGGCTCTTCAAGAACAGCGTTGCTGGCAAACAGGATGTCAAGAGCGCCCTCAGCGGTGTCATGGTCTGATTACAGCCATTAATGGCTAATCTTTTATTTGACATCGATGTAAAATGTTTTGGGGTTTAAAATACGGTTTCGTCTTATTTGTTTCTACAGGAAATATCCAAAGAATTCGAAAAGAATTTGACGCCCAAACAGTGCGCCGTCCTGGACGTGGCCCTTGACACCATCAAACAATATTTCCACGCCGGTGGCAGCGGTCTGAAAAAGACGTTCCTGGAGAAATCACTCGAGCTCCAATCGTTGCGCTACGCTCTGTCTCTCTACACTCAAACGACCGACACGCTCATCAAAACGTTCGTCACCACTCAAACGAATCAAGGTAACGCCATTCACTTGGTTTTTGTTGGTCTAATTGTTTTACAATCATAATCAAGACGATTGCGGTCATCCCGGGACTCAGTGTCTTCAACAGCTGACGAAAAGAATATTATTCCATTACAATCAAATTCATTTTTCTTTACACGTTTTCACATATTCAATACGGTGGTAAACTGAGATGCCTCTTACGACTTCACCTTATGAAATTGAACCCCAATGGTTCCAAGGTTTCTGATCCTAGAGTTGATTATCTGTTTCTGGAAATTTGGTTCTCGTGTTTGTTTTCTCCCCCCCAAAAAAAATGAAACACGTGATACGTTTCGTGGTAGTGTGTCATATTGCGTGATGTGATAGTTACGATTCGTTCTTAGTTTCATTTCCTCCCACCAAACAAATAACATCATTGATCTTAAATGAACGCAAACAAAAAAAAAACAAAAACCAAAACATGACAACTAACAAACCAAACAAACCCCAAAAGCTCCCGTTACCAACGCCAAAGCCGAGTGGAGGAAGAAAGCCGAAATCGCTGTCGAGATGGATCGGTCCGAAGACAAGGACGACTGCGAGGAAGGAGCCGATCAAGAGGAGACAGCGGATGACGAAACGCTTGGCGATTCCTATGAACAGTCCGGCGACCAGCGTCAACAAACTCCGTCCAAAAAAAAGAGCATACAGATTCAATCCAAGCAGTCGGGGACAGGTATTCGATATTCGAATGCGACTCCTCAAATCCTCCCTCCCAGTGGTATTTGTGGCTGAAGCAGAGTCTGGATGATAGTACTCCGCTAGACGGAACATTTTTTTTAGCCGTTGTGGTAGCCGCTTTTTTCCTCCCTTTTCTTTGATTATATCTATCTCATTATCTATATATACAGTGGCCTCAAAAATGGCATCGCCGAAAACGAGCAAAGGCAGAATCATTTTTTGAATGACTGAATGACAAACGAGACGAAGCACTCAAATAGCTTCGCCGCGCTATTATCATTATTATCATTATCATTATTATTATATACTAGTTCTTTTTATTAGTTTTTTTGATTAGCCGCTACATAGTCAATGTATTAGACATCAGCGTAGAGATCGCATCCAGCTTTTGGATAATGGTCAACCGTCCGTATCGGGGACAGACGATTCTAATTTGGTTTTCTTATATTCTTTTTGCGCGTAGATTTGCCAAGCGTGGAAGAAGGTAGCGTCGGTGAAGTGAGCGTTCAAGTTGACTTGTTCACTCACCCCGGCTCCGGCGAGCACAAAGTCACCGTCAAAGGTAATTTGGGAAAAATTGTGATTCTTAAATGATTGCATTAAATAATAACTTTCGGTGCTCCCATGTATTATAGTGGTGGCGGCAAACGATCTCAAATGGCTAGTTCAACAGGGAATTTTCCGCCCGTTTGTCGAAACCAATTTGGTCGGTCCGCATCTGGCTGACAAGAAGCGCAAATTCGCAACAAAGTCCAAGTCCAACACCTGGTCACCAAAGTACAACGAGACATTTCACTTGTAAGTTTCATTTTTTTAAATGTTGAAATGATTTATCGATCGAGTTGCGAATGTAATGTTATTTTGACGCATAGTGCCATCGGCAACGAGGAAACTCTGGAATCCTTCGAACTTCACATCTGCGTCAAGGACTATTGCTTTGCTCGAGATGACAGCCTTGTGGGTGTTGCCGTTATGCAGTTGAAAGACATTGTTGAACAGGTAAAAGCAAAATGAATTCCCAATTCTTCTACAGGATTTGAAATAATAAAACTTGGAAATTGAATTGTCTATTTACAGGGTTCTTGCGCCTGTTGGTTGGCTTTGGGCAAGCGTTGCCACATGGATGAAACTGGCTGGACGATCCTGCGGATCTTGTCACAACGCACAAACGACGAAGTGGCTCGGGAGTTCGTCAAAATGAAATCGGAAGTTCGACCTGAGGAATCGGCCATTCTACAGTCGTAAAATCGCATTCAATTCCGGGGACGTCACGGTTTAGTTCTGTAATTAACTCCATGTTTGTACCTTACGTCTTCCATTCTGGAGCCACGCGGATTGTTTGAGTGAGAGGGAGGGGGGGATGAGAATAAGCTCCACGATTCGTTCTTTCTTTGTATCGCACTGATGGATGAGGAACTAGAGGATTGAAAAACAAATTGACGGTAAAACCTTTGTTCGATTCGGACAAAGGGCGGACCGCTCAGTATTGATGGTGGGACCAAAAACTATTCAACAAAACGTCGTATAAATCGTGGCAGATAATTGTATTATGAATCTGTCTGAGAGAGAGGGAAGGCGAGTGTTGGAGGAGAGTGCAGTCTTGTATAATTTCATCAATCAATGTCATTCGTCCACTCTCATTTGATTCACCCTTATATTCCCCCGTTTACAACTAGACAAGGCGTGTCTAAATCGGATTTTCACTTTCCCGGTCATTTGAATGTTTTCTTCGAGTGTGAATGCGTGCCTTTTTCTATGTGCTGCGATTGTGAACACCTGAAGGTCAACTAAAGTGACAGCCACACCCAAATTACCCAGGAATGCCTGTAAAAATGTGTGTCTCCCTGCCGTGTACAAAAAGAAAATTAGGAATAATTCGCACGGTTACTCTTTCTCTCTCTCTCTCTTTAAAAAACAAAAACAAAAAACAACTTTTTTTTTTACAATTCTTTTTGCTACGACGTGGTGACTCGGTATATATATCTCTATCATCCATATCAGCGTGATTGTGTGCTCTCTTTTTTCCCCACTTCATCGTTCGCTCGTTCATCAGTGGCCACTGGACGTTCAATATTTGATTTCCGTTTTCTTTCTCTCTCCGTGTTTTCACTCTCTGTCTGTGTCATTCTTGATATTGTAAAACATTCCGGATCAATATCCCCCCCCTCCCGAACACCCCCTCCTTCCGTTCATTGAATCATTCGTATCACACTTATATAACACTTTCATGTTGAAGTCGTCTCCCGCCCAACAACAACAAAAAAAGGAATATATTAAATAGTAATAATAATAAATTCTCCAAGTGTCCTCAACATCGTGAAATTTGTCTACTGGCATTCCGGGTTTTTGCTGAGACCCTTTTTCTGCGTTATAGACCCCCCTAAGAAATTGATCGTGATGACTTTCCACACAAGATTCCCCGTCTGAAAGAGGAAGTTAAAGAAACAACTTTGTTTTTCTTTCCATTTTTGAACTTGTTAATGCACAAAGACAAGAAAAACCTTTTTCCTTATTATTATTCATGTGACAATGTTTGCTCTATTCATTCCATCTTTTTTCTCTCTTATATAGCGAGACGTGTTATCCTCCTCCCAACCTCCCTCCCCCACCCCCCGCAAGCCGTCTTATATCATTGTGTAAAGTGGTGTCACATTATAACGACCAGACTAACGACCTTCTTCCCACCTTCGGCGCGGGACAAACACCGACACAGACGCCCACGTTAACCGCGCCCAATAAAGTTACCCCCCCCCCTCTCACCCCACACACACACATACACATTACACAACTCTCGTGCCGTTTTTAATCTATACCTAAATTTATAAAAATAAAAAAATACCCACTTTTCGGTCAACGTGATGTGTTGTGTCCTGTACATCTTGTTTAACTATTTTTCATTTTTATTTTCTTTCTCTCGCTCTCTCTCCATCCTTTCCCCCCCTTCGCTGTAATTACCAACGCTATACATTACGAGATAAAAATAAAAATTACTCCATATTTCAGTGGATGGCCTTATACTTTTTTGGAATCCCTTCGCCATAGCGCGGGAGTCTCGATTCAGGGAATAATTTAAAAAATAATAAAAGAATAGATGGGATAATAATTCATTCACGACCATTGGAATAAATACTCGGCGATAAGCTCCTGCTGGAAGGCATCCAGTTGCTGGTATACACCTACTGCATAAGATATCCTTTCAGAGTCCCAATCGTCAACCGGAAGGACATCTTGATAACGTAGTTATGAGTATAAGTGTATAACCTTCTCATAAATTCTGTTCTCTCCAGTGCAGGCGGCTTCTCTCGACTCCGACAAACTATTCTCCGATTCCCGTTCCTCCCATGACTATATTTCCGTCCTGTTTTTGCCCGCCAGGTCCAGAAGCCAATGAATATTTGAATAGATCCTTGCGTCATTCTTCCCTATACCTTATTCCACAAACTCATGGATCTTCTTCCGGTTGCGACGACGTTCATCTCAAGGAAAAGAGAGACAAATCTTACACGGATGGATAGGTTAACTATACATATATACAACATCAGTCAGTCAACGTCATGTCGTCATATCACAACGAAGATGTTGCCAGCGGTCTTCTTTCTGTCTCAGGATCTGCATGCGTAAACTCCTCGAGGGATTAAGTGGAGCGGCAAAAACAATACGCCAAACGCGTGGGTCGATCTCAGCCTATACGAACTAACGAGAATTTCGACAGTGGCAACACATGTGTTTCCGACATATAGTTTTGCGGGGCTGAAACCATATATACACATATAACGGAATGGAAACGTCACGTCAAATATCGGCCATTGACAGATTTGATCGTTCCAGCTGTTTGTATATTACGTCCTCCTCGGCATTGGGTTTTCAATGCCGCAATCGCTTATTCATGACTGCTGGTGGGAATTCTACAGGGGGGAAAAATGAAACAAGTTTCCAAATGAGTTTAGGTGCGCTGTACTGTAGACACAGTCAAGCCTACACGCAGGATGTCATTCGGCTCCCGACACCTCCTGCAGGGGAATAAGTTGGCGCCTTGGAAAATGGGAACTGTTATTATCACACGTTGCCGAATAAACAAGGCGTCAGACAAACAAACCGCACCGTGGGCTGGGCATGATATGAACTGTGTGTATAATGGATAGCTGTGAGAGACGTATACGTATAGTTCAGAGTTCAGTACAGTACAATAAAGCAAAGGCCTATATACTCTATATAATACGCCATGGGCAGTTATACACAAAAAAATGTCAGATGAATATTCTAAAAAGAAACGTATACAAGAGAGTAACACTGGGAGAGAGAGAGAGAGAGAAAGACAGATAGAATTAGAGAGAGAAATATAATATAGAAACCGAAAAAATGGATAGCGGAAGCATGGGAAGCCTCATATATAGTGTATTGGTGAACTGTTAACATAAAATGATAGCGCCCTATCCAGTTTCATGTATACAGGTATTTGGTTGGACATATACGATGAGAGGATACATATGGCGATGAGACAAACATGCCACAGGAGCGAAATAGGAGAGTATTATTTATTATTTCCAACTGAAGTGTATAGAAGTTGTTGACAAGTGGCAAACATATATATAAAGGTTATATCGTCAAGACAACAGAAGAAATAAGATGAACCAATAAAGCCATGATCTATGGATAAAAAGTTACAAGAATTCGCTTCCTTTCTTTTCGATACTTCTCTCTCTATTCACCCCCGGAGCAAGTCCAAATTTTTATTTTTTTCAAGTCTATTTTGTTTAGAATTTTTTTTTTTTAATTATTATTATTTCGAGTACAGCCATTTTTAAATTGTATATTACATCCTTCTTAGAACGTGAGAGAATTGGGGAAGCTGTAGCGTCATGATCGTCATGAGAGGAGAACACCGCGGAACCATCAATTCAATCTTCCCGCTGTTGCTGTAGCGATGTCATCATTTCTTGAGATGTCACCTGACCGTCGCCGTTGTGATCCAGCAAGTGCTCCACCATGTAGCGGATCACGTCCGGCTTATTTTGTAGGTAGTTCACCAGCCAGTCCACAGGGAAACTGCATTTAATGCATTTAATTTAATCAGCGTCAAGATAACGCGCATAATCATCCAAGGAAAAATGGTTAAATCGTATAGCGAACAAGCATAAATGATAACTTTGTGGATGACGGAAGAAAAACTAAGCAGGGAAATGGAAGTGCAGTATAAGGTTAATGCTATACTTTACCGTTACTAGGAATCTAAAACAACAACTAAAAAACCTACCCACTCTAGATCTACTTATATAACTTATTCTTTAACTGAAGTGGCGTGTATAGGTATATGCTCGCTGTGCAAACCAACCAAGCATCCGTGCCGAACGGAAAGTTCAACAAGAAAGCGGATCAAAGTATCCGGATATTTCCATATTTAATGTCGTTAACAACGAGTAGCTCAAAAAAAAAAAGGGAATCTGACTCGATGATGAATTAAAAATGGGCCGGTGACTAGGAAATGTCTATTTTATTAAAGGAAAGGATTCTCCGAAACAACCACGAGACCTCACACTCCCATAAAAAAATCTATGTTGAAAAAGTACATATTATATAAAGTTCAGCTACTAGAAACCCAATTAGACTATCGGAGAGTGAACGTGATGTTTTATAAAAATATCAAAATAAAACAAAGGGAACTCAAAGGGCAATCAATAAATCAAAAGAAAAAACAAAGAGTATGTAGAGGAATTATTCTTACACGTCGGGATCGCTGCTTGGATTTTCCTCCTGCTGTTGCATCATCTGTTCGGCTGCATCTTGGAAGGAGTTGAAATTTGATAGTGACGGAGCGCGTTTACCGAAGCCCCTCGCCGTCGCCAGGCCGACCGTTTTGAAGCCGCGCCGACTTCTAAAGTCGCGCTGGTTGTTGACGCTGCTGCTGGTGTAGTCGGCGGGATGTGGCGCGGCTTCGACTGCTGTCGTCAAAATCATCAGGCCTATCAATCCCCATCCAGCCAGTACCATCAGAAACGCACCTTTCCCTTTCATCCTGCAGGGGCGGACGGAAACAAGTTAATCAAAACATCTATTAAGACCAAACTTAATCATCATCGCACTGGGTGACCCTGGCTGTCGTCACATCACTCACAACTAATATACGCAGCGAATAATCTATAGACCAAGACCGGCCGGAGGAATCAATCCTGAATGAACTCGGCTTATAAGAGAGTCGCGGTCTAAAAAGAATCGGGCTATTGTTTTAAGTACGTAGATCATTACGTGATCGATAAAGCTCGCCACCGCCGAACATACGCAGGCAAACGGAAACTACGGCGCCGACTCGGCCGCTAATTTCTCACCAACCATTCAGCTTCCATTCGATGGGGGATGCTGGTTGACATTTATTCCACAAGCTACTAAAAACCCTTATTATGCTTCCGGTACGTTTCTCCAGTTCTCCAGAAAACACTTGTTACAGACATTTTCTCGCCCCAGGGCGACTAAGCGCGCTTTCCGTGAAATACATCAGGAGTTGGGTTTCCCGACCTGATACGTGCAGTTTCAAAGTTTGAGTTTTCTCCGATGCTAACTTTCTGATTCGCCGTATAACGGTTGTTATCAACAGAAATCAAAATCCAAATTAGCTTTCTAGATATATACGTGGTAGCTAATTAACGGAAGGGGCAGACGCTCGCGCAACAAGTTTACAGCAAACAGGACGTTTTCACGCACAGGTGGATCTCCACCGATTCCTAAGCCAATTTGGTGATAATGAACCTTGCGAAACTTTGTTTTAATGCTATGTATTTTTGGAATTCTTGGGATTTCTGCTTTGAAAAGTTAATTGTTACGTTTACACTCCCGTGTTATAGTAACACATCTCGGCAATTAACAATAACTACGTATAATTAATTATAGTCAACATTTATTACCGGCGCAAATAATTGAGCGTGATTTAAATCATTTTTCCTTTACAAGTCCTAGACTGAATCAAAATTACGAAGTGAAGTCACGTAATAGCACTTGATGATATGATATTTAAATGATGGGGAGGGGGAGATATGGCTAAGATTCCAGATAATGTTTTGCGACTAAGCGCATTATAAGACCAGTCTAGTTGAATCAGACTACTTATCCAGCGATGGTCCTTGGTCGAGTACGTTCGTGCCTTGACTGGCGAATAGAACCTTTATATAGAAGAGCTAGCTAGCCGTCCACACAGCGGAAATTGATGGATGGCTAACTGGAATTGATCCGCAGAAATGTCATTAGCCAGCTTTTGACGGTTATAACATACAGTACGTCAAAGACACCAAATCAAATAAACAGCAGTCCCCATTTATAGTATAGTATAGAGTGAGGTCCTTTCTGGATTCATAGAATTGATGCTTTCAACTTTCAACTTTATGTCTCTACTGCTGCTAATACCATCCGTTCGCACTCACCTATAAGTTTCATTAGCCATAGCATGCTACTCTATGGCCTCGTAAAGGCTTACTACAATACTGATTTCTTAATACAAGGATCGATCGGGTTTTTTTTCCATCTAAGGAAACCTTTTTCTAAATCAAACACAACACGATGATTGAATGACACCTTTGACTGGCTTTACACTCAAAACTCGTACATTTCACTACGGAGTACGCTCTAATGGACTCTCCCCCGCACTCCGTCCTTACTTTTCCTTTACCCTCTATTATTTCAAAGAAGCATTCGTATACGGAGCTTTTAAAAGTTAATTCGATTAGGTTTTGATGGAATGAATGATGAGGAGAGAAAGCGGGGTTTTTCACCTGTGCTGGTTCATCTCCCCAGAGTTCCGCACCGCTCAGGCCGGTTGAAATTTTACATGAAGAATATAATATTCAACTGTATGTTGGTATAGTCAAGTCAAGTCAAAGTCAAGTCCGAATTTCAGTCAAGTCAGCATTTTCGTCAGAATCAGAGATTTTCGCATTCAGGTCGTTCTGCCCTATTTCAGCCACTACTCTGTATGCAACCCCGAACCCCAAATGAAATCCCCCCGATAGTTGTAAAATGCCTATTCAAGTCTCGACTAAAGCGTTTCTATTTGAAGTTTGAATTTGTACTGAAGCTCGTACCGCATCAAATGGCTATTGTTGTCAATGACGGAATTGTCAAGTCAACCTACGCACTTTCTTTTTCTAGTCTCAAAAACAAACAAACCAAAAACCAAAAAATAATAAATGCATCACCATAGATTTCCCGTTTAATCTCTCGATTTTTTTGTGGATTACTGGTTAAGTCTTATATGTATTTAGAGAGCAAACACTAAAAGGATTTAAGTCTCCGAAAGGATTCTTGAGGATCGACGACATGTTCATAACTTGCATGTTAACAAATGGCTGGTATATAAGTAAACTTGACAGATATTTAATATTGTGCAACCACCGATATGGTATCACAACCTACTCTCAGCGGCACGGGTTTTCCTGGAATATCGCCCTGCAGGTCCGATCGTGTAACAGTTTGCTATATCTGCACGGTATGGCCTTTTCCCCTAACATCATACCGAGCGTTGATAATTCTCAGATTGAATTTGGGCCTTGTCGGATTACAAATCGTCAGTGTTAAATAATAGGAGTTGTGTTGCTACTTTACCTTATAATGTCGGAGTGTTGGGTGATGTGGGGAAGAACAGTCGCTCGATGAAGAATCACGAATGGTATATTTGAATTCAGATGAAGAGAGAGAGAGATGGAGACTGGGCGACGAGAACGGAACAGTTACCAGACGCGGGTTGAAGAAGATGTGTCGCCTTGGCGTGTTCCAGCAGTCGCTGTTATATGGTGACCTCACAAGCTCGTATATTGCTCTCTCGGCGCTAGTTGCGTTCACAGCCGGGGGATCCTGCAACCAATCAGCAGTCGCCGCCCACTTGGCTTTCCCGTCAGTCTCCTCCTCTTCCTTCACTTGTCGAATGCTTCCTCCAAGCGCCGCAGTTTCCACGAAAAGAATGCGCACGGGGGCATTGTTGCATCGTCGAATCTTTATAATCCTCGACGATTGACGTCATAATTTGTTATCTCGCATATGCGACATACACTCTTGTTGTTGGCTGTTACTTATTGTTAGGAGGATATGTTAGACTGTAACGCACAGCAACATATAGCTATAAGACACAATGATATTCATCGAAGAATTATTACCACCAGCAAGAGTGGCGGGGAAGAAGATCTCCAAGATAGGAAGAAAAAAAAAAAAAAAAAAAAGAACAAAAGGACCATTAGTGAACGAAAAAGGCGAATTATCGATTCACAGCTCTTTTGATTGAAATGTATAGATTTGCTGTCGATTATTTTACACTCCGTCGTGCAATACCATCGTCTTCCTACGCCCCAGAAACACAAATCTGCTGGCTCCCGTGCCGACCTTTCTCCTTCCAATTGAAAACCAAAGTTCATATAGTGTGTCTGAATGTACCCTTCTTTATTTTCGTCGGCGCGGTGAATTACCTATGGGCATCGATCGGCATTCGAATGAAAAATCCAAATGGTGGAAGTAGTTTCCTCCGTAAATCAGATGCTGCTGTATATAGGCCTATCACTCGCCATTATAGGGTTGTCATAATAATCCATTGTCAATCATTAAAGAGTGCATGCTGGATCTCCGGCTGCCCAGGCCACTTCATTATGTATAAACACCAGCTGCTGCTGAGCGCTATTTCAACCCAAGTTCAACAAGTCAACGAGTTCCGGTTGAAATCTTTATGAGCACGGAGTGCTTTGCATTTATTATGCAATACGTATTGTATTTCGTACAGGTAAAAGAAACTCAAACCAGGTCGACGCACTAGGTCTCAGGTAATTACCCCGGCAATTACCTTAAAAAATGGACCAGATGAGATTAACCTAATCTTTTTGAGGTTCATAAATTTTTCATCGAGAGCGTAGCATACGTCAGCATACGCACGAGCAACGTGACCGGAATTTTCTTTTGGGGAGGGGGGGGGGGTGTTATTTCGGTCTTTCTGCGGATTTCATGCAGACTTTATTTGAATCTTGTCAGTCAAAGGTGGGTTTAATCAAATTTGATAAAACGAATAATTTGATATGCAAACAATCCCGATCCGTTCAGCGGGTGTTGAGCGCTGGCGATTGAATGAATTTTATCGTTTTTGGAAGTTTGGATTTAAAGGAAGAGGTCGATTTTTTTGGGTAGGGGGTTGGGGTCGATTTTTCTACCGGGGAATTAAATACCAAACAAAACAGAAATGGTATTAGATTTCAGCAAAAACTTATTCCCTCAACTTATTCCCTTACATTTTTTTTGAGCGGTTTGTATTTTGAGGGGGGAGTTTGATTTTTTATCATTTCATATTTGATATTTCTATCGATATCGTATTATCGTAAGCATGCTGATTTTAGAAGAAAATTAGACAAGTGTCGTCTGCTTTTTTTAGTTTTAAATTTCGATAGTCACTGAGTCAGAGTCTCAGAGACAAAGTTCAATATTGTTATAGATTTATTTGTTTTTTATAATCGTGATACTCCATGCTGTTTAGCAGGTAAATAATACTAGGAATACATAACGATAGTGGGAGCTATAGAAGAGTTAAACCTAGGTTCCAATTTTGTGAAATGTTTGTTCTTTGATCCTGACTAGCATATTTCATGTGATTGCCCAGTCGATGCAGGGCAGTTTGTTTACAAAATGTACCTTTTTTATTTTTTGCGGATTTGATGCCAGAGCCAGTCATCATAACCAGACAATCTGCAAGTTTTTCTTGTGCAGGTGTTAACCTGTATACCCAGCAACAATCTCAGGATCATTGTATTGGGTAATAATTTCCTTAACTTTAATAGACCTGTGACCTACTAGATATTTTAATTACCTACATCAATGCAGTGTTTTACACGTCAACCTTAAATTATCCCATTTATTAACAATTAGAGTTACCCAGTGTTTCATTTTCAACTTTTCCTGACTTGTTGTTTCTCTCAATACTAATTCGTAACTCATTTTCTATTTTAATTTAGATAAAAAGCATCCCATTGCATTGGAATGCAATCGCATGCATTGTCCATTGAGTAACGGATCTCTCTGTTTCCCTTTTCTTTAAATGTCCTCGTGTATGCCCATGTGAATGTGGGTGTATTCATGAGGACACCCTTTTTACCCTATCCCGTCTGGTGTCATTTAACTCTTCAGCGGATGGATGGAGCAACTGTAGAGATGCCTGGCTGTATTTCCCAGGCATAAAGGTAGGACAAAATCGATCTCTATTCTTCCTTTTTGACAGTTTTTGGTGGGGTTGGTTATAAATCGTTACGTAGTCACGGACTATGTGTATTCCTGAGCTAGGCGGTTGACTGCAAGGTTGACTGCAACTGTTTTCTTTCTTCATTTTTGTTTTTTTCTCAGTGAGGGTTCACTAAAAATCTGATTTGTCGAACGACTGCAGATCAGGCTTGTTTTGTTTTGTACCTCACAACTTTTTCTGAATTCTGTGGGTAGAAAACCATCACATTCGAAAATATTTGAACTTTAATCACTTTAATCAAAGAGCTCACCCAGAGGGACCTGCCGCCACACCGGCACCTCGTTCCATGTCGAAAATAAAACAATTCTGTTATTCTTTTATTTACGAACAAGTTAGCGAGACTATAATCAGAACCGTTGCTCTGCTCTTTCATGTTGAACCCCATCCCTATACCTATTCAATTTATTGTTGGCCAGCAAAACTTTAAAATTGCTGTATTTACGAGGGAGATAGAACGTGATGTATGATTTGATTACTATCCTTTCGTCTAGTTAGGCCACCCTAATTCCCAAAGTTTCCCCACTATGTGTCCCCCCGGAAAAAATTTCGTGGAGACTGCACTAACGTAAATTCGTCGCTTAACCGTCATATCAGTGAGGTAACTAGTCTCAAGGGTAAAAAAAAAAGTAGCTTCATACAGACGAAGAGATAAGTTTTATGGGGGGACTACCTTTAAAACGTGTCCAGGAAGATGTTGGCTTAATGCACGGACTGGAAAAGTGCCAAGAACTGTAGTGCTCAAGGAAAAAACTTTATTCTTTCGTCACGACTTGTTTCCTTTCCGTGATCATCGAGGAAGAAATTTAAAAGAAAAAATAAGCCCACGGTAAGTTTCACGGGCGTCACAGACTGTTGATGTATTTGCCCTTACACCTGCTTAGACATCAGAACCGGAACCTAGCTATGAATTCTTTTGTTTATCATCTTTGATCTTTCCATCAACTTTGCGTGGGCGTCGCTCGTCCAAAGAGTCACCATACATAAACATAAGAGACAGCTTTAGGTGAACTATATTTGAAATCTGTTAGCTGAGTAGTTGATATTTTTTCCTCGATGTTGTTGTCCGAGTAACTGCAATATTGAACCACGTAGTAGCTAGGCTGCTGGGCTACATACGATATGGAGCGATAGAGGATTGACCGATCCAGTGGCATGTTCTACGACGTAAAACGTCATCTTACTACGTTCTTTTCGTGTCCTTGGAATCCAAACGACGACCACCAATCTCTTTTAATGTATAGCATCATTCAAATATCGGCCTGAGGTATATCCACGAATTTACTCTAAGACTCGTGGGAAAATGGGTTTTTCCTCAAAGTCCAATTCTCGGCGCGTGCTTCTTTAGATCAGACGTTTGGTACATACGACCAAAGGCCGATCAGTCTTACCGTCAGGTTCGCTTTTATAATGGCGGACTTTTAATGAAAACCTTTTTTTTTTTTTTGGCTTAGGCAACAAAATAAAACATGTAGCATATATATACATCGGGGAGAATTACCTAAGTGCACAGCAGACGTAGTTCCCGAAAAAAATATTACAACGATAATATTATTCATGCGATAAGTCAGTCGTTTCTAGAGAAAAGGTTTTCACGTGCACGTTTTATTGCTTCAAAGCGAAATACGATAGGGAATTGATATTTGCCAGTGAGCTGTGTACACGGTAGTATACTTGTTGGGTGTACAATGCGCAGTAGTTTTCTTTAGAGGAATCTGTAAAGAAATGTTTTCTTTCCTTAAAAGCGAGGGGTTCAGTGGGTCCTTGAGTCCTGTGCCATACGTGTATTAAAACGTTGCATATACAGTCATTGGCAATGGTGTTTTGTTAAGCATATGTTCAGATGCATTTGTTAAAGCAGAGTCAGGATCTCGCACTCGCTACAATCATGCATGAGCCCTTTGCAGAGTGAATAAGATTGGTCTCTTAGCGCAGCCAGTCTTTTTCTTTTCTTTTGATACAAATGAATGAATAAAGTTGCGCAAATTGGACTAAGATCAAGGTTCAAAAAACAAACTAAAGAAAAAGACCTTTAAAGTGATATTTATGTGTTTATAAAAGTCGCGAGTTTCTTTTCCAAGAAAAAACAATTATCAATTGGAGCTGGGTTTAACTGGCAGACACGTAATATACGTTGACAGTGCAAACACCATGGTAGACTGATCAAATGTCAGCCGGAGTTAAGGCAGCAGCAATTTTCTAGCTTTATATTCTTTTGGTATATTTTGGACACGAGTTGCTCAGCAAACCGTGGCTACAAGCTCCAGGTTAGCAGCCGTAAGCTGCTGGTGCGTGTGAGCGAACTAACGTCAGAATGAAGAAATAGAATATCTAACAAGTTGGTACACATCTAAATATAGATGCTGGCGAAGGAGGGATACAATTGCTATATAGCTTCCGTGTGTAAGCTGAAAAAAGAAAAACAAATACAAGAATAAAATCAAAAACTCAAACCAGCGACAGCAGTCTCCCGATCTTTTATCGTATGAATGCAAGACATTTTAGACGGAGTTAGATTGTTGTTGGAATCATTATTTATTTGCTGAATATCCGACCATACTCCTTTCCTCATCTGACTTTAATTCTCCGCGCCTTGTCTCTAGAAATCCTGCAGGAAAAATCACATAACGCGAGTTCCATCGCGCTCAGCAGCAGTGCTTCACACACGTCAAAGCAGAGAAGTCCACAGGCCGTCAGGCCCCTATATATATATTGTATGCTAGGGATATGGCATTTATACATAACAGCTTTATTGATATGAGTCAAAGCATAGTGCCAATATAGTGTATGCTATATAGGGCATCAATGCCAACCATGTACATGGCCTGACGGCCATTTATGTGTGATCGATCACACAAGTCACGCACACGAAGTTCGCCTACCGAACAAGACGCGTGATGATGTATAGAGCAAAAATCATTTTTGTTGATGTTTCAATCCTAAGAGGATCGTCCACATTATCATTCATGAATGGTGTGGGCACGTGTTATCTGTTATTCAGGATCTCGCCTCACTGCCTAGCAACGGTTGTTGCGTCCCCATTTGAGAAAGTTGCATTTGAGTTCTCCTGGATTCCCCCGCAATTTAGTCGAGCGTCGAACACTTGTAACCAAAGTAGCCAGTTAGTTGGTGCCACTGGCGATTCATAGCATGCAAACGGCAATTGAGAGACTCCAATTCCAGATTACTCCCCCGTAGTCTTGTATATATATATAGAGTGCATAGGGAATGTATATTCATTAGGACGAATGTGCAAGAGCATAAAGACCTATAGTCAGTCGATTGGGAAAACCCAAAATAGGTTGCATTTTAATAGATTCAGCGTGACGTGACTTCAAAAGTAAGCCATCATCAACGAGAGCTCAGCCTTTCACTTTACAATTTTGTGAGCCCCCACGCTTAAATCTTTGCTGAAAAGTTTTCCGTCTTCTTTTTTTCCAATAATTTCATATGGTGTTACTGTATATTTTGTAAATCGAGTTGAACAGCACGTCATCAGCGTGTGACTTCATATTTTAATTTGATTCCGCAAACGGCGCCCGCGCGCTTTCCAGTTAAATCTCCAACAATATTTTCGAAATTCCCCCCGTCTGCCCGTACATATGAGAAAATCAATCCATTTTTTAGTGTACCATTTCTCTGGAATCGAATCGAAATCAAACTTCATTGGGGGAAGAAACGAGCAGCACAGTTTGCGCTTGATTTTCAAGATTGAATTGTGATTTGAGCGACTTGTGTGCTGGTACACGGCGACCATTTCTGGTTGAGATTTTTTCTCGTTAGCTTGTAAAACGAATAAGGGCCTCATCACGTAGTACCTACCACACACAATCTTCGATTCCTTTGAAGAAAAGCAATCATGTAACACATAGAATTTTTTTAAATCATTCGAATAATATAGGAACATCCCATCACCTTACATTATTATCCGCTTCTTGGAGATGATAATGGGCTCTTAAATTATTCGCGCTATCTATATGTGATTGTGTTTCGCCTGGAAAAAGCCTGGAAAAACTTCGTACTTTTTACCATCCAATCCCCCCGGGCATCAGCAAACACGCAAAAGGAAGATTTTTTCTGTCTTGATCAATAATTGTATTTTAAACCCGAGACCATAAACTTCGCGGAAACCATTTTGAATTTATAGAGGACGTGGTGAGTTATTATAACGACGGTAACGGTGAAAGGCTAAAGAGGTGGAAGGCACGTGATTGTTACGAATAGAAGACGATATTGCCTAAGAAAGGGACGCACGTGATCTGCTGGCACGGTACAATCAACCCGTCGGGCAATCGATCGAAAGACAATCACCTTTTTCTCTGGGATTCACGGGATATTCGCTGAGGTGACACGCTTTCATTCTTTACGAGTCTGCCACGGAAATTATTGTTTCTTTAATTAAACGACAACAACAAAAACTAATACAGAAGAGAAATAAAAAAGGGACGCGAAGAAACAATGTGGGAAGAGTCCGTCAGAGAAGAAAAAAACAAGAGAGAACCATTCTTAGTAGAAACTAGACCCAGGAACCTACCAACATTTATATTGCAGTGTGCACTTGATGCCCAGTCATTACAGCCGCCTGCTGGATCATTAGATACAGGCCAGTGAGGCCAGAATCCCAATGGGAGCACAAAAAGCTAAGAGCTTCAAGAGATCAAGGTCAAGGGGTGTGTGTATATCGGCAGAGTCGTTAGATTCGTTAGTAGTAACGCCCTGAGAAACAATCGAATTGACTCTTCAGTGGAAGAGATTGCCACTACTGGGTATCCTAATACAGACAAAGAAACATTATCTTGGATGATAATTATTGGATCAATTAGTCAAGATACAGCTAGCCAATGCAGCCCAACGGTCTGGCCTGATGCACTTGGTACCTGAATGAAATTCCCAAAGAAATCGATGCTTTTAAAGCGCTTCTAAAATTCAGGCTCCTAAGCAGAACGAAAGGCTTTTACAATATTTGAGACCAGCAACTTTTTTCCCAACCGTGCAGAGCGTTGGGCAACACGTATGAATGACATAAGGCCATACAAGTCGAATACAACTGTCGCTCCGAGACCAATCGAACATTAAATTGCAACTATAATTCTTATAAGAGCTCGGTGACCTTTTACTGCTGTGGTGTAGTAGTAACGGGCTTCAACGAGGAAATATGGGGAAGAAAGAAACCAAGCTCTCTCATCGGGAATGGCGCCAAGATAAAGTGCACGTGCGATATAATTGACAGGAAAAAACAAAAAAAAAGAACCAAAGTTGCGACGATAAACGGATAAAAAGTAGACAAGTACGGTCACGGAGATGACGATCCGCGTTGCCAACATTGACCAGGTTGTCTAGAACTTTTTGAAAAATGTCGCTTAATTGCTTGGGGTGTTTTTCTTTTCGCGGATGAAATGAAATTACTCTGCGTTTATATACTGTAGACTGTTGAGTTAGTATCGAAGGGTTTCATCGTGATTAGTCGCTGTTTTGTTGATATAGTTTCAGCTCATCGTTCTAACTTTTTAGTCTGTCCGTTGCGAAGTTGTTGCTCTGGAGTTGACTAAAAAGCGAGTGAAACGCGGAGTTGGAGAGAAAGTGATAGCAAACGATAAGGTCGCCGTATTCTTCTTTTTACCCAGCAGCGTTTCCGTCTTTTTGCTTGCAGCATGTGGGCGCTGCATTCGAGATGGGCACAACTGTTGGAGACTTTACCATTTAACACCGTTCTCCACTCGCTTCATCCGATCCAAGTTGCAAGTTGGAGATAATAAACTTATCATTCCCTATTCTTCCCCGATTCTCTCTTTTTTCTTTTCCTCTTCAATCCCTTTTTCTATTGTCGATGAGACTTTGCCGGTCTCAATTTATTCCTCCGACTATCAACAGATTTCAAGTGACTAGCGAATGCTAAAGCAGAAAAAGGCTTTCAGCGAGCTGCGAAGATTATGCGGATATGGCAAGCGAATGACAGGAAACGTGCACGGCGCAAGGTTGCGTGTGTGTTGAAACTCGATACCGCACGAGGCTGAGTTGGGTTTTTGGCGGGGGCAAAGAATAGGGGGAATAATTGTCCATTTTTGTCCTCGCTAACTCGACACTTCCGTCAACCGAACAGCGCCTTGTTTGCACAGACTGATAGTTAATCGTGTACACGGTATCATTTTGTAATCGGATCGCTACGAAGAGAGGTGAAAGAAGTAACATCAACGACAGCGTTTAATTGGTTAGAAGAGATGAGCCTCGTTCGTCTATGGCGTCTTGCCAAAACCGAGCGAGGATGCACAGCGAAGTAAGTGAGACCCGACGACGGCGACGACGACGCTCTATAACAGCAGCAGAACTAATGATGTAATGAAGGATATCGATCAGCGTGCAACACATGTTGTCCGCAAACCCCGTCGAACTCACGGGGAGTCTCATCGGATATTTTCCATACGCCCACTTCGACTTGCCTATTCCTCCCCCCTGTACGTGAAAGTTGGACTCGCTCACGGCTCGTAGTCAACAGCCTGTGCCACAAGTGCACTCGCCACATCTTCATTAACAGGCAGAAGAATAAGGCGGCCTTATTTTTCTCGTTCCATATCAGCACTGTGTTATAGGGGTTGTATAGTACGGAAACTATTCAAGGCTGAATAATTCGTAAACATCCACCGCCGCTGCATGGCTATGATTTAATAAAAACAACAAATGGGTCGTGGCGCTAGGCTGCCTACCGCCCCTACCCCATTTTATACTCTACAATTGGGTGGATTAGTACCGCGACGTTATTGATTAATAGGTAGACGCTAGTTATAAAAATAATGAATGGCGGACCATTTTCTAGGTAGACTTTTGTAATATTCTTTTTCTTTAGCTACCCACCCCAGTACATAATAACTGTTTTCAACTTCTAATAACTAGTTTGCCATGCATCGTCTTTCGCTATCGATCGGTACGCTCCCCGCACTTTTCCTTTTTTCTTGAGTATTCCAGAGAACTGTGTTTTGAGAAAGAAAAAAAGTCACACAAAGCCTAACGAAGGCACGCTTTTCCGCGGGGAACCAAAGGTTTCTATTTATTCATGATTCACAAATTCAAAGTTAACTCGCGAAAGTCATTGGCAATGCGCGAAAAGACCAAGTCAGGTAGCAGCGAAAAAGTTGCACACTACTGCTTCAATGCTCCTCCATGGTGTGTGCAATCAAGAAACAAACTTGAACATCGATATCCGTAGAAATTAGTATTCGACAACTTTGCTCATTTTTCGTCCCTCAATGTATTCGGTATGACCAGTTTGCCCAGCACTATCCATTACCTAGTCTAATAAATGCATCCGCTTCCCACTATCGCGAAAGGAGAGTCTCCCTTGCCCTGGGTATAACACTGTTTTAAATGTTTAGATTCCACGTATATTCAGATGTCAGGCAAGAAAAATGGAACCAGTGGAAAAATGGTGAAATATTTCAAGCAAGAGTGGTTTTCTCATATTACGTCAAGTCGGCGTCAAGAAATAGCTAGAACTTCGCCAAAACTGCAAACAACTAAATAATTCGGTTTGTCAGCCGTGTACGTAGAAGCGATCTTCTCATTATTTGTAGAACTTTTATACGATAAACAGGTACAACCCAGCAACCCGAATCGACCCATCAACCTTTGAGAAATAAAAATACTCTAAAACGTATTTTCCAACTCGAGACTTCCAACCTGCGACATGAAGTTTTAAAATCGACACTGCTCATTTGTGGATCCCAAATCGCATTTAAATTTAAATATTTAAGAATAAGGTTAACTTTTGATTCTTGAAACCTTTTCGCCCGGCCCGGGTTTCCGTTACGCGTGTCAGTATCTCTTCCCTGACTGACGTCAATGTGCTTAAATAACTTGATTTAAACAAAAAATCTGAATACGTAAATCCCAATGATGTGATAGGATATTGACCGGTTGACATGTACCAAAGTGACGTGTACTGTTCTACACATTGAGAGGATAGACAGAACCAATCTTTATCAGTCTAGCACACGAGTTATACACACGACAGGGTGAGACCATGATCTTTGCGTAACGACACGACTGGCCTACCCCGACGATAACGAAAAGAGGAACAAAAATTTGATACAGAAAAATGATAAACGAACACAAGGAGAGAAAAAAAACTAGGTGGCGTATTACTGAGCAGCATAACACGAAATAGAAATAGGAAAAAAGAAGGGCAGAATAATAAGGATGGCGTGTTCAAAGCTAAGAAATTGGAATGTACACATCGTGTCGGTTTTGCTCTTATACAACTCGTTGATACCCGCCGAATGATACTGGATGCGGCCAAGACTGTATTCATCTAAATGTTGTTGTTTTTTTCTGTTGTTCTTTTGCCCTTCGTCGCTATGGGAGACGTCCGTGTTGAGTAACCATCTTCAGGTAGGTGAGAGAAACGGTCGAAGGAGGTACACAAGTACTTGATGAAAGTTGATAATGTTACTACATCGAGGAGAGAAAAGAGACAGATAGAGAGACATTTTGGTTTTTTTGGATGGGGGGGGGGAGAGAGAAAACACGGACTCTTGAGGCAAATTAACAATCGTGTTCACGCAAGGACATTCACAAAAAAAAAGAAGAAAAAGAGATACTAACAAACATACTGGTACATCTCTTAGAGCTACTTTCATTTTAAAAAAATTGACTTGTGGGAAAAAGTAACTCTCGTGTGGCCACTGGGCATCATACCGAAACAATTAAATTACAAAAAAGAAAAGAAAAAAAAACGGGGAGAAATTGGTAGCAGTGGAGAGGTTGAAATAAAGAAAAAGTTCAGGCTACGGCAAAAATAACGTTCCAAGAGCAAAACAACTACGGCATCGAAATAACGCTTTTTTATTTCTTCATTCTTCAGACAGATCTGTTTGGTGATGATGGATGGGACCATATTGTACTATTAAGAGATAAGATGTAAGAACTAAAGAAAAAAAAATTTCCGAGCGACTGACGGGCGAACTATGGCACACTCCTGTTGTCATAACTACCACCACTTTGCACACCGACTACTTTCTCGCCTTTCTCCCATTCGTCAGCGATTGGAGCGACACTTTTTTTCTTCTTATTACTATTGTGGGAAGTAAGTCTAAGAAAGGCAACATGCAAGGATACAAAAGTGCGAGTAAAATGTACACAGCAGTCTTGCCCTCCAGTTGCCGTTATAAATAGTTTGGGGATATGACCAATAAGGGGGTGATGGAATAAAGGAGATTGAACACCAAAGGAAATAAATTTTTTCGGCTCACCATTCACTCTCGCACATGGGTCAATGCATTACCTTTTGCGGTCAAAGTATTGCTGGATTCTTTTGGTAATTTTTGAATTTTGTTACATCAGAGGCCAAAGGAAAGCTCATTTGAATATTTAGCCTTTGAAAACAAGGAAGTACCGTAAACAGGAGCGTGAAAAAACTGTGTAGGTCACGTAGATTACATATAAAGAAGGAAAAACAGGGTGTGGTGGAATAGAAAGGAAGAAGAAAGAGATGTGGCCAGCTTTCAAACGGGTCAAATTAATCTGTCTGAAGACGGTGGTGACCGACTGTTCATTTCAGATTTGCTGAGAGCGATCGCCATTTCCAGATCGGCCATTTCCTGCATCTCCGCTTTCCTTCGCCTTTCCTGCTCCGATCGGACACTCTCAGCAGCCACCCAAGCGATTTGGGCGTCTTCGCTCAACTTGGGCAATGGTTCAGATGCAGACACTTTGCTACTTTTCATCGGTGACGATGAGGAAGACGATCGGCTCTTTAACGAGCTCGAGCCAATCGATGTTGGACTTTTAGTGGGACCACTAGAGGTGGGAGAGGAAAACTTGAAATCGTTGCCCCAACTAGAGGGAGACTTGTTATTGTTGTCAGCAGCTGTGGCAGCAGCGAACGGATCTGGCCGCCCGTTCCATGCCGAACTACCGAACGGACTGTCGAATTCTATCGTGGATTTAGAAGGAGATGTGGAAGAGGCAAACGGATCCTTGTCTGCGGAGAACGGATCGAAATTGTCCGTATTGTCTGGATCCTTCTTGATCTTTATTCCGTTATTGGTGATGGTGGGAACGGCGAAGGGATCATCTGTGTTTGAGGCAAACGGATCGCCAAATCCGACATCTTTGAAGGGATCTTCAGTGAATTCTAGCTCGGCATACCGGTGCTGTTGTGACTCGCTGGTGGGTTTTGTGCTGCTAGTGCTGGTGCTTCCCCATGCATCAAAGCTCTCGCCAGTTGAAGAGCCAGAAAACTAAGGCAATAAAACACAAACCAAAGCAGGGAAGGAAAGCAGGGAAAACAGAAAAAAAAAAAACTTAAAATAAATTACAACAGAAAAATTTCGAAATACAAAACTAAACTAAAATAATATCAGGTAGATATATAGAAGACGGTAAAAATATTAATTCTAAACGCTCGAAAGGTCAGATTTCAGACCAGTGGAAAATGCCTTAGAGTTGACTCATGGCTGCGTAAAAAAAGAAAAAAAAAAGAAAGAAGAAGGCAAGAAAGTTTAGTTGACTTTACGGATCCGATGGACTGGAATCATTCTGAAATCAAATTCCAAATTGTGATTTTTTTTACATGTTTATCGAACACGGGAAACGGAAACGAGAACCCAAATGAACCGAGTCAAATCTAAACGAAGACGAAATTAAATAATTCACGACCCAGCAGGCTGCCAATCGCCTAACTAAATAAAGATTGTTCTAGAACAAGAGAAAACACACACACATGTCACGTAAAATAAAAATAATGGAGTTTAGCTTTATGTATAAAGAAAGGAATGGTATAAATGAATCACAGTTGAAACGAAGGAAAATAAACCGCAGTACAAGTTAATCATGCTCTCTGGATTACCAATAAAATAAACTACACATAGAAAATTGTGAAACAAAAGACCATCAAATCCATCGGAGACGTACCTTAGATTCAAAACTTGCAAAATCAGCAAAACCCGATCCACCAAAAGGATCCTTAGACGCACCAGCCGAAGTAAACGGATCACTCAATGGTGCAAAAGGATCAGGTGATTTTGTGGCGCCGATGGGAGGAGCCGGGCGCTGGGGACCTTTCACACCACTAGACACAGCTTTTGGTGGAGCTGGACGTGGAGGTGGTTGTTTCGACTTCTTGGGAGGCAAGGCCGGAGTCGGGCTTTCCACTCGACCGGCAGGTAAGGGAGAATTAGGTGCGTTAAATGGGTCGCTACCGAACGGATCAGCACCCACGTTTGGCTGCAATGACCAAAAATTGATAGTCAATTAGCGCTCGAGTTCCGCCCCAATTAGTCTGATTCTAATTACTCACCGATTTGCTACGACCGAAGGCGTCAAATGGTTCGCTTTTTGCTTGACCAAACGCGGAAGCGAATGGATCATTCTGAAAAATTCAGCATGCATTACGCGTTTTACAAACTAGTCAGGATTCAAATACTTTCTAACGATTCATAGAAACACGTACCGTTGGTTTTGCAGGAGCTCCAAAGGCTGAGGCGAATGGGTCTTTGGCGCCAAAAGGATCAACAGACGAAGTTGGCTGCGCCGCCTTTTTGAAGAAGTCCGATTCCTTGAAAGGGTCCCCATTAGATGAGTCAGAAAACCCACGATTCTGACCATTCAGACTAGAAAATGGATCACTACCGAACGCTCCATCCTATAAAAATTTCGAATAAAAGGAAAAGACATTATGATCTTTACTGGACAAAACTAAACCAAAGTTCAATTACGTTAAAATGCGACGTTCCCCCGTTCACTTTGTTGCGGTCAGAGTTTGGCGAGAGTAAGATATCGGAATCGGAAGCTACTGAGGCAATAGGGCGGAGGACGTTATCGCCCAATCGAGAGGGATCTCCCGTTTCTAAGGCTTCGTCATAGGCCACCAAGGCCTCGTCAATCTGATGTTGATGTTCCTGCAACACCGTCATGCGAGCTGAAAATCCCAAACAAAAATTGTTATATTTTACTGGACACAGTATGAAAAGATTTCCGCCAAGTAAACCTTTAATTTGACTAATTTGCAAGTGAGTATCTTGCAGTGTATTCTGGAGCTTGTCAAGTTGGAGGCTGGCCGCTTGCATCTGTTGCTCCATGCGCAGTTCTTCACTGCGTAAATTATTAAGTTCCTGTTTCTTAGCCGCAACTTCTGCCTCCTGTGTTCGAAGCGTGTTCTCTTGCTCTTCTGCTTGGGTCCGGAATGTACGAACCTAAAAGGCAGGTCAATAGTTACTTAGTCATGAGTGAAATTCGATTAGGGAAATGTTTGAAAATTAGATAATCGGATACAAGCAGTAAGTGAACCAAGTAACAGAAGAAATTGCCGTGCAAAATCAAATGTTCTAACCTGCTTTTCATGCTCTTCAATTTGTCGCTCTACTCCTTGTAAATCTTGCTCCAAAGCTGAGCGCTACCGATGACATGCAAAATTTAAAACATAAACCAAAAATAAAACGGAACGTAAACAACTAAGGAAAATTGTGAAAGCCAATGGAAATAATACGTCGGCACACTTCAAACAATCCCAAGTCAGCTATTATGTGAGCATACAAAAAAATAAAAGCAAAAACAAAGAAACAGGGGTCAAACAAATAATGGAATAAGAATGAAACCTGTGCATCTAAGTCGTCCAGTCTCTTTTGTGCTTCCTTCTTTTGAACTTCCAGCTGCTTCAAAGTAGCCGACAAAGTGTCGAGTTCACTCTGGAGATTACGAACTTCACCATTCTTGATTCGGATGTCTGCCTCCTTTTGTGCCACATCTGTTTCCAGTTGACGCTTCTCCCGAATAAGACTCTCAATTTCTTTGGCGATTTGCTCAAGTTCGGCAGAATGAGTCAGCTCTTCAACATTGGTGTCTTTCGCGCGGAGAGAAGGCGGCATCATTTCAGGAGTTAGCACAGTTGGTAATTCTCTTCCTTGAACCTTTTGTTGGATAAGCCACATTGAAAGGGCAAATTGCTCGCTATTCAATTTACCTGTCTGCCCAACATCACACAACCCCCTAGATTGTTTCAACAGCAAAAATTAATGGGGTTCGTTGAGATTCAAAAGTAATGTGAAGTCTACCATATATGAGCTAAAATCGGTTGCGGTAGACGTGATTGCAAGAAAACGTCTTTTATTTCCAAGCCGGATACGTAACCGTCGCGATCCATATCTGCTTGCAGAAATAAAGCTCCATATTTGTTTTTTTCTGCTTCACTGACAACCCAGGTTACTGCATGGCCGTTAGACGCAATATCCTATATTTAAAAAAGAAAAACCATAACCATTGGAATCGACTAACAAGCTATTACAGCAGTATTTCCAATACTTTAACGTTTTCCGGAGATGAAACTGCTGGAGGCAGGACGCTTACCGACCCCGCAAGAGACGACCCACGTCGAAGAGTAGACTCTTGCACGGTTGAGAGTAATTCAGGTGGTAAACTTACCGGCAATGGGTAATTATCCAAGACTTTGTAAACCAAATGCATTGCCTAAAATAATTTAAACATTACAAAGTTTGAGGCGGAAAGATTAAAGATATGGGTAAAGTGATTTACAATAAATTTTGATCTTACCACAATGAACTCATGCCGGTCTAGCGCTCCGTCATGGTCCATGTCAGATAGGTCCCAAATTTTCCCTAGGCTTTCGAGTGGTAAGGTCGAGTTAACCAACACTTCTTTCACCTTTAAATCATAATACAACACAATTATACACTGAGTGCGGCACATTACCATCACAACAAACCTTGTTTCCAGGTAATTTTCCACCAACAGGACTTAAAGAATCAAAAAGTGCATCATATTTTGATCTATCTGTGGCAGTGACAACCCAATTAAAAGTTTTGGGCTGATTTCCTGTTGGGGAAGTCAAAGATGAAAAGGATCCCTGTGAAGTAGTAGTCACTGCATTTTGTATAACAGCTGGTGGCTGTTCACCCTGAAAATTACGTTTTCATTAAATCACGAATGACACTAATGTGGGATTGAAAGTAATCCTGCATAACACCCAGAAACCATTAATGAGCATTTACCATTTCTGGTGGTGTGGTTTCTCTTGATATGTTGCTCATACTAATTTCAATTCCATTCTGTGCCAGGGCTACTAGTTTCAATGCAGTAAAAAATCCACTTTGATCAAGATATCCTTTGCCTTGAGGATCAGACAGATCCCAAATCTAGAAGTTAATAATATAAACTTAAAAAAAAAAGAAACACTAATGTAAACATTTGAAAAAAAAATACCTTTCCTAGCACAGAAGTATGTAATCCAGATTTCTTTAGAAAATTAGCAGCATCAAGTGCACCAATACTTCCAAGGTTTTTGGGATCCACCTATAAACACCAAACCAGCAACGGGGATCAGATTAAGGTTTCTGTGGAGGTAACAAATAAATGTTACTTACATGCCGATACCAAGCCTCGAAGATTGCATAGTTCTGTCCAGCGACCTGAAACATCAAAGAATATTTTCAAGTTGTTAGATTCTTTGAAAATATATCAATGTGTCAAAAAAGTTGAGCACTGTAAAGACGCATTATTTCACCAAGAAAACATGGCGTGCGCCGGAAAAATTTTTATAATACGAAAATCTACACTATCTCACAGCTTTTTAAATACCACTTTCACGAGTTTCTAAAATACTTAACGAAATAAATAATAATATTTCTTACTAAAGTCGGAGATGGCAATACCGCCATCTTGGTAGACTTTTCTTAGTTCGAAAAAATTCCGCTTGGGAACTGCACTGGCAATTCCTCCCCCCAGTAGGCCAGTACCCAACCGGCCTTTAGCTATCTGTAAATAAATGAAAAGAAAGGAAAAAAAGAAACGTTGTAATTGTAATCATGAATGTAATGCAATACATAGCTACATAAGCGTAGCTTTTCCCTATCTAAAATTCCAAATACCCATAAAATGCTGGGAAACCAAAATAACTTCTAATTAATTAAAAATTGTTTGATTTTATTCTTGCTTGGAACGGGTTAATCGGATCGAAAACATTTCGTGATCACTTTTTATGAATGGTCCTGTTTGAACCCTTTTACTGAATTCGTTCCTGATTGCGTGAATTGCCGTTCAAAAGATCAAGAAGAAAATCGATTGGATTGTGATGTTCAAATACAACAATCGTCCATAGGTGGCTTCCTCCCTGATCAAGTCAAGTGAAAGTGAAAGGCGAAAACAACAAAATAGAAAGACAAACCACGATGATTTGGTAGTACGGGGCGTCGTTTGCCCGGATAGGAGAGATTGCAGCTCCAAGATTGTTTGTTTAAGACAGTGACAGTAAAAAATTTAAGCTACCTGTATTTGGCCAGTTGTTGTTCAAACTCCAAACACATTGACCCAAAGTATTGTGTACAAAAGTACACACCATTTCGAGATGAATTATTCATTGTTTTTGACCTTCGTTTTGGTAATTGGTCAAGTTAACTGTGTTATACCATCTGTTAAGGGTAAGTGTCAATATTCTTTTGCCTTTAGAAACATGATGTAATGCTGTAAGCTTGCCCTTTAGCAATAAAATGTTGTGTGTGATTTGTACACACAATTCTATTAATTACTACCACAACTGAGCATGTCTTTGAATTTTTCATGAAATAATTGAATTAGGAGAAAGTTGATCAATGGCAGCCATTTGTGTATTTGAAATATGGAATCCAACAAACAAAGGCATGAGCTTCTCTGAATTGATGTTTTAAAAATCAGTCTGTAACTCTGCACTTCTTTTTTTTTAAATTACTTAACAATGTCCAAAGAATTAATAAAAAAAAAAAGAAATGAGAGTATTGCTGACTATGCTGAGTACACTTTAGTATCCATGTTCATAAAAAACATATGGCTGTTAGCATTTATAGTTCAAGCAAGTATAGTAGTTAACATTTAGTTGACATTTAGCTCAAGGAGAGTATGAGTCAGGGAAAAATCCGGAATAGAAATAGATGCTTCCAAGGTTTGCGTAAGACTACCGGAGTGGACGGGTTTGATTTACAGCAGGTGTATAATTACTTAACCAACTATTGCGTTTCCTTTTTTGGTTATAACGTATACAGGAATACCTATTTCCATGCACGATACGTCGATACGAGTCGATTGAAGTATACATAACTTTCTGATTTCATCAACCAAATATTGATGTTGCTACGGAAATAAATTAAAAATGGTTGAACCCTTTTTATAGCTTTCATTTGGATGCACCTCTTTCCTTGAATAAACTTGATCTCTATGCATCATTTCCTAACACCACATAGAACGCCACTTGATAGTAGCATAAAGCGCTAATAAAACAATCATGCCCTTGTCGCTAAGACGTATGCATCTTTGTTGAAAATTTTTAATAATTTGTTCCTTTTGCAGATGCCCATAACTGGGCTGGCGAATTAGAAAAGGCTCAGCATGATTTCAACCTGGACTCGTACTCAAAGCAGTGGATGGACGAGTGTGAAAGGGTTAATGGAAGCGAAGCCATCGAAGATATTCGTGTTAGTCTATCTCACTATTCTTGCATTCAGATAAATATCAAAATTATTGAATAATCTTATATTTAACAACAGGAATCAGTGACGGCATTGACCGATTGTATATCGTCAAAAATCAATATTCACAACATAACTGAGGAGATTAAAGAGGCGTCTCCCAAGGGAATCCTTGACGAGGTTTTTGCAAAATATTGCGAGTGAGTTATAATTTGTTTTTCTAAAAGAAAACTAACTGCCATGTGAAGTTCACGTGTGATAAAAATATTTTACTTTACAGTCAAATCTCAGCGATAAAAAAATGTAGAGAACCAGTTATATTGGCTATGCAAGTTTGTCTTTCAGATCAAGCTGATCAGGATCTTGAAATCTTCGATGAAGCCATTAGTGCAGCTGTAGATTTCATGTGCTATAAAGGAGGGGAGCGGATAGCAAGTATTGTTTTCCGGTGAAATTTAAAATATGGATAGAGTAATAACCGAATATTTTATTTACAGTTTTTATGTCTGAAAACGGAACTGATTGCTTTTTGTCAAATATTGACAACATCGCGACGTGTCTCAATGGAAGTCTGCCTGAATTAGAAAATGCAATAAAGGGTATACAAACAACCAACACCTCAATGTTTGACGATACCAACTGCGGGTAATTATAAAAAGAAGAGACAAAAAGAAAAGCTGTTTGGACTAATGTGCTATCGGTTTTCGTCTAGTAAGTTATCTTATCTAAATAGTCACTGATATCTATTTACTTAACGATTGACAGGTTGGAAACCAAAATGAAGGCATGTGTGATCAACGGTTTGAAAACGTGTTCCGACCCGACACCAGCCAACGTTGTTGAAGGCTTAATAGATTCAATGATCAAGAAAACTCCTTGTTACAAAAGCGAAGCAAATTATTTGAACACTTCGCATTCCTACCATTCTTCCGCATTGCTTTGGGCGTTGGCAACGCTGTCGATGGTTACTCGATTCATGTTCCACTCCTAAGTATTGTGTAATATAGCAATAGTCCCATTTTGAAAATAAACTTTGTGTACAATTTAAGTCCCACATCTCACGAAACCCTTTACCGCCTTTTACAAATAGAAAATGGAGTCGAATGTCCGTCCTCTCGTGACAGGTCTGCTAAACCTTCGTGATCGCTGTCGGGCCGTATATATGGGATATATCATGTTGTTTGTGCACCATATGTAGTTTTTTTTTAATTAACTTTCTTTTTGCATTATCTCGAGTAATACAATGCGTTACGTTTAATTTCGAATTTTGTTTCAATATTGATTAATTTAATTTAATTTAAGTTAAAAAATTAATTAATAATGAAACAAAATTCGAAATGAATTTCAAAAATCAAAATAATTTTGAAAGTAAACTCAAAAATCAAAATCAAAAAGTTGTCGCATTTGAACTTGAAAACCAAATATAAATAATGAACAGAAAATTTACTTTTATTCAACTGGTCAGGACGGTGGCGCCACGAGGCGACGTCTAATGATATCTATCTGTTGCATATGCGGAATAAATCCGCATTCCGCAATACGGCATAGAAATAGAGCGTGTCTAAGCATGTGAAGCTGCTGACACTGCTAGTGCTAGCAGCTGCTAGTTCTTCCATGGGCATGGAGAGACCTAACCTACCTAACCTCTCCATACCCCTGGTTCTTCGTACAAAAATGGATTCTTTTCAAAAATTAAATTCATTTTCCAATTTCAAAATTTGTCACGAATATAATTTTTTATTTGAAATAATCATGTTGTTTTTTAATTTTTATTTTGTTTCCATTTTTAATTTTAGAGTTTACTTTCAAAATTATTCTGATTTTTGAAATTCATTTCGAATTTTGTTTCAATATTGATTAATTTTTTAACTTCGTTTTTAATTTGCAAAGCGTTTTTCAAATTGATTTTCAATTTCAAATTGTAAATCGATTTTTAGAAAAAAAATTTAAAAAAAATGACCATTCCCCATTTATGGGGTACCATAAAATAAACAAACAGCGCAAACAGCATCACAGTATCACACTCGGTCTCTGAATTTCGAATTTAAAAAACAAAGCTAACACGCACAATAACACTGCTTGTCAAAAACCTTCAATAGATCGAGTTGCTATAAGCAACACGAATGAAGTTTAGATATTTTACCCGGAATTTTTCTTGTCCTTGCGTGGTGCCGTGGTCGACCTAGGCGTATTATTGGTTTTGTCAATTACTTTTCCTCTAATTCCTCACGAACCGACAATCATTTCAAGATTTGCGTGGAAATCACAGGGGGATGACAGCAATTTTACAAAAAAAAATGACCTGATTCTGAACTATGCTGGGAAAAAACAATGGTCTTTTTGTTTCTTAATGCCTAATGATAATGAATTTGAATTGCCTAACTAATTGCGCAAGCTGACATTCTATCAGTCGGATACGAAGTACTAGTCGCAGCCGCCAGATGGATAAGGTTCTGGACATTCCTAACCTAGTACCTGTATAGTTTGGTAGAGGCGCATATAAAAAAGTTATTTCAGCGATTCATTTTAGTTTCTTATCTAGTGTTTGGTGTAGTTTGTTGTATTGCTTTGTTTATGCATTGGATTGCATTCTTCTGCACGAGAGAAAAGTTAATTATTAGTGAAAACTTTGAAAGAATTTAGGATCATACTCTTACCGTTTGTGCTGTTCTTTTAATTCTACATATATAATTTTCTGGTATATAATGAGTCATAAATTTGTTTTCAATATTACGGTTTCCTTCTAGTATTGCTGACATTCATAAAGCCTTTGCTCTTCATAAAGTTTTACTGTTTGTTGACAGTAGGTTTTTTTCTGATATACAGGCTTAAAGATGGCAGAAGCTGTGCCAGAAGAAGAATTGACCATTCCAAGAGCTGCTATGAACAAAATGATTAAAGAGATTGTACCCAGTGTCCGAGTTGCCAATGAAGCTAGAGAATTGATTCTTAACTGTTGTTCTGAGTTCATACACCTTTTGGCTTCAGAGGCTAATGAAATTTGTACTCAGCAACAGAAAAAGACTATTAATGCAGAGCATATACTTGGAGGTAGTTGTTACAAATGTTGTAAAGTAATGGAAAGGAAAAATAATCTAACACACATGGTTGTAGCATTAGATAGGCTTGGATTCAATGACTACCGTACTGATGCTGAAGCAGTGTTGAAAGATTGTAAAGCTGTTGCTGCCAAAAGGAGGCGCCAAAGTACAAGGTTGGAAAACTTGGGAATTCCAGAAGAAGAGCTATTGAGACAGTAAGTTTTATAATTTTTTTATGATTTAATTAGTCTAATGCATATTTTTTTTTTATATAGACAGCAGGAATTATTTGCCAAAGCCAGAGAAGAACAAGCTGCTGCTGAGCAGCAACAGTGGCTACAACTTCAAGCAGAGGCTCAAATGTCCTTGCAGCAACAACAGGGAGATGTTCCATCAAATTCAGAAGATGGAGAATACTCTTAGAAGATTGTTTGTGAAATTTGATTTAATACATACAAAATTTGATTTCTAGAATGAGCTTAATGAAGTGTATTATTTGAAATATTTCTACTGTTTTCTTAATTATTATTTATCAGTACCATCCTTACATTCTTTACTTTTGTACTTGAAACATTGTTTATACTACTCAGATACCTCATATTTGGAAAGAATTTAACTGCATGACTTATTGCATAATTAACAAGTTATTTTTCATTGGAATGCTTTAACAATCCGACAAGCCGCATATATCGACTTATCAGTATAATAAGGTTTGAGAGGATAAATAACAACATGGACAAACCAAGCCTTTGATCGACAGCTAAGTGTTACGAGACAACGAGAAATTCAACTTTATCATAGTGGTATTGGACAAAAGTAAGTGTGTCGTGGTGGAAAAAGAAGCTATATATGAATATGAAAAGGCAAAAGTGAAATTCCAAACATTATTTCTTTTTTTTACTAAGCAATCTTGCTTTCTGTAAAATTGCAAAAAACATTTGTTAGACCATATCTTAAAAGCAGTAGAGCAAATAAACTGGACGACTTACCAAAGTTCCCTCGTCAGTTTTCGATTTAGCATAACTTGAACTACTCTGTAATTTTTTCTGTTTCACAGCTTGCTTAGCTTTATCCAAACTGAATCCGCGAAAGAAGAATGAATTGTTGTGTTTATAATAAAATTAATAAAATATAAAAAAGGCTTACTTTTCTTTGATAATACGTTGCTGTTCACGATTCCAAATATCTTTAAAATCTGACGCAAACGTAGACCACAAACCAAAGAAATCCTTTGGGTCGAGCTCTGAATTTTTTTTCGGTGTGAATTTGAAATATTTCAAAACGGCTTCAAATCTACAAGAGAAAATAAATGTCCAGTAATGACAATTTAATAGCCAAACTTCTTCCTATTATAATTACCTTTGTTTGCATTCTGTCAAATTTTCTTCTTCCTCGGATAGTGACTTTTTTGCTAAAAGAAAAATAGATTTAAAAACACAAGAAAATTGTAAACTCATTTCATGAGATCCAAACCTTGCACAAAAAAAGACTCCATTTTTTCCTTAAATGGCTCCAAATGTATCTCCTCCGATGCCGCTATTACTTGGTTTGCTTTTTGTTCAATACCTGCAAAAAATAACAATAAATTTAATTGCGATTCGAATTAGCTACCTCATAAAAAAAAGTCGTACCTTCAATTTCTTTATTAAGCTGTCTAAGACTAGCTTCTAGCTCTTCGAATTTTAAGTGTCCAGCTTTATCCAAGTCAGTCGGCTCTGGTAGCGGCATGCGAGCATCATTCGTTCCAGCTTTTTCATCGAATTTCTAATCTCACAGTACGATATCCATTATTTCACAATTATTACAATTTTAAATCATGTAAAGCATTACCTGAATGTAAACTTTGACAACGTAGAAAATTAAAGTGAGCGTATTGTCTTTACTTTTTACATCTTTAATTTTTGGAAGAATATCGATAGCAAAACCATCTGCTTGTCCGCGCTGACGATTGCCTCCGTTCATATAATTTCCAAGCGCAAGAATGATACCCAGGACACGAGAAACTTCGACACTCGTCATCAATTTGTCACATATTAGCTGAGAATAAATTCCAAAATAAAGTAAGCATGGGAAAAATGTGAATAAAAAAATATTCACTGCTAGATTTCAAAATACTTACTTTGAGATTATTGAGCGGATTTGAGATGGCGGTGAGAATTTCAAAGAAACTGTTTTGAAACATAAAGCACGCTACACGCTCAGAAAAACTTGGTATGTTGGCCAGCTCGAGTAGGAAATTTTCTGGCTTGTCCATGATAGCATCTGGCTGTTGTTCCAAAGTTATGCGCATTGTAGCTAATTCATCTTCTGTGGCTCGTAATTCAAAAATCTTTTGAAGAGTCTCAAGGTCAATCACAGAGGTGTCTAAGTTGTAAACGGCACTTTCCACTTCTTGGACATCCAAGTGGCGACTCGATATTAAAATACCAACCATTTGAGACCGCTTATTGTCCAAAACTAAAATGGAGTAAAAATAAATAAAAATACCAAGGCAACAGAATAACTGATTCTTTACTCACTTTTGACAGTTTGTTGTTTCACCGGTTTACTCTCGGCTTTTGGTTTCACTGGTTTCGCGACAACAACCTGTCGCGAAAATAGGTCAGAAAAGTCATCCCAACTTTCGGGAGCGATCTCTTCTAACTTATCCCACAATGTCGAGCTAGACAAGTAATAAAGTATGCTTGATTGATTTTTAAACGTTTTGGATCAACAAAACCTACTTGCTGTCAACTGTGTTTGGTGTGACAGTCATCGGGGGCTGGTATGGTATTAAAATCCTTGTCCAATATAAAGGTTTCATCGGTAGCTTGGGATCAACTGGGTTCTAAAGAAATCATATGTTTCTAAATATTCTTTTCGGCAAAGAGTTTTATAACGACTTACCTTTCGGATAACGGTTCTGTTGAAATTCCAACCCCCTTGGGGTGGAGCTGGAAGCGACGGAGGGGAAGCAAGGCCTCCGGGACCGTTTGAAAATAAATTAAGGAAACATATTATTTTTTTTTTTCGGGAAAAAACATTCAATACAAACAATTAGCAATTTTATAATTTATTAAATTTATTTTATTATATTAATTACCGGGAGGAGGAGGTGGTCCTCCCATAGGTGGAGGAGGTGGTGGTCCACCCATCATTGGGGGTGGAGGAGGTGGACCCCCCATCATTGGAGGAGGAGGTGGTGGTCCACCCATCATTGGAGGAGGAGGTGGTGGTCCACCCATCATTGGGGGTGGAGGAGGAGGACCCCCCATCATTGGAGGAGGGGGTGGAGGAGGTGGTCCACCCATCATTGGGGGTGGAGGAGGTGGGGGTGGTAGTCCTCCCATCATCGGAGGCGGAGGAGGTGGCGGCGGCGGCTATCGAATCCATTAATAATAGCGAAAAATAATCTCAATGCGGTAAAAAAATCCTTATAAATGTATATCATATGATATCATGAACGTACCTGTCCCCCTAACGATGTCGGAAACGGAGGCGGAGGTGGAGCGGGGGAAACCCCGGACCGGAAATGATCTGATGACGAGAATGGGGGTGGAGGGGGCGGCGGAGGTGGAGCAGTCGATGAATAACTGTAACAATTGGACAATTTAATAAAAACAACAATAAATCATGATGCATCAAATTTTGACATGATTAATTATTGTTTTTTGTAGCAACCTTGGAGGTGGGACGTAAGGTGGAGGTTCAAGAGTTGGCCGGTTTTTAAGAACAGTGACTTCTTTAGTTAAACTGGCAATCGTTTCCTCCATTTCTTTGATTTTATGACGGAATTCAGCTTGAATTCGCAGAAGTTCCGCATCATGATCTTGTCGTGCCTGTTGGAACGCTGCCAAATGTTCTTGTATGGATAAATACTCTCCTTTACATCGAGGAGTTCCTTTACTATTCATGTCAGGTCTACCCCATCTATACATTCGATCCATCTGAGAAAAAATGCAAGTTATTCCGATACAAAACATTCAGGAGGTCTGAAATTGCACAATTACTAACCATAAATTTGTCGCACATTTGCCCATCTTCCAAAGGGTAAACAATGCCAATATTCAATAAATAATTTACAAAATGACTCATCAAAAGCCTCAGATCTTGGTTGCTAATAAGGAGCCTCAAGTAATGATCCTCATCAATAGAAGAGAGTAAATTTGAAACAAGCATTTGCCCTGTGTTACAATCAAATCCTGTGATATAATAAATGTTTAACATCAAATTGAATAAGTTTATACCTTCAAAATTTTCTAAGGAATTGAGATCATGTCGTTCAAGTGAAGTACGCATTTTTGGTGAGTTAAGTTGTTGCTTTTGTTCCATGGCCAAGTCATACGTAAGGCTTGCCACCTTTCGTAACACATTAGATTCTTTTTCTCCAGAAGCTATAATTTATGGAGACGAAGGAGAAAAAAAAAATAAATATTATGAAATGGTTAGTACACATTTAAAGTAAAAAATAATTACTGGAAGGATACGGAATTCCGAGATCACTAGGCTCGCGTCTAGTGGCATTTTGAGTGTGACTAAGAGTTGCTGTGGCTGGAATTTCCACTTTCTTATGCCTTGTAAGAGTAAATGGTTGCCCATTGTTGGGCACATTAGAAGATCTATTAGCTCCATTATTGTTATGCCCCGATGAGGAGCCTCCATGTCCTCCAAGGTGCATCATATCTGGCATGTCAATTTCAATCTTTGTAGTGCTTGCCTATATTAGAAAATAACAAGGAAAAATTTGTCAGCCCTTCATTAAACATACAATCTATAAGTTTTAACAAATGACCACAAAATCAAACTTACTGACTTGTCTTTCTCAGCATATATTTTGAAAATATGATATTTTGCTGCTGCAGCGTAGTAGAATAACAGACTGGGGACTTCAAGGGAGAGATAATTTAGCTGTCCTCTAGCAAGATATTGATGTGGAGTTACTTGGCAGGAACTCTTCTCATGCTTGGCAAAAAACTTCTTGTCAAACTGCTGGAAATTGTCCTTGATTTGTAACTGTTCTATTTCATTTGACCTTGAACACAGTTCTGTTGCATATGATGAAGTATCAGCATCCAATTCAATATTATCACTTGTCGGTTGTTCAAAACCACTTGACAATGAAACAGTTCCAGCATTTTCAAATTCTGAGACTTCTCTTAAACTGCAAGTTTCGGTATTGCTGTCCAATGGAAGATCAGGTACATTAATGCTATCCGATGTCTCGGAAACGATCAGCAGATTTTCATCACACGTCCAGGTGTGGTGATGAGCGATGTCTTGGTAACTGGACGGATCTTCTTCAGGCTCGTCCACATCAGCATAGAGAGTTTCTGATGTTAACGACTTCCCTATAACAACTTTGGACAATCGTTGAGGTGAAAAGTTCTGTTCTTGTTGATCTCTTGTCCTGTCATCCGACAGTGTAGACGACGAACCACTGTTGTTTGGAAGCTCATTTTGGAAAGGTGGGTTTGGTCCTTTTTCGGTTTCGGTTCCACCATTTTCGGTTCCAACCCGCGGATTCGAAATAAGCCGCCCCTTGGCTTTTTGACTAGAACTACTTTTGTTGCCCATTGCTGCGGAGTCGGAGCTGCTGCGATTTCGGAAAAACGGAGAATTTTCTAATTCAGAGTTACCCGATTTATCTTCGGGAATCGACGAGCTGCAACTTTCAAAGTCGCCCAAGTCGCTCAAGTCATCAACCAAGTTTCCATTCCAATCTTCCTGCTGAATATATAGTCCACAATATAGAAAATAATGTCACATTAATTTTAAAAGTTTATGGATTCTACCTTAGCGTAGCGGGACTGATCGTCGAGCGTCAGAGGTTGATCGTTTATTAGCAACAAGGGCAAATCGTTTGACAAGCCAACGTTAAGGGCTTCGATGGTGCCTTCCGGATTAAGATCATCTCCGTATCCATTATTTTCGTCGTTCCTTTGTTTATCTAATAAATCAATATTAACTGGATACGCCTGTTGTTGATCAGATAGTGCCGCGTCTTGCAGCACTGGTTCCGGATAGCTAGATTGGCTGTTGGCCTCCAGCACTCGAGCTGCACAAAATGCGTCAAAACTGTGCGTAGTTCTAAACGATGTATTAGAACGATCAGAGTCAGATTCTAGCTGCTGTCCGTCTGGAGATCGATGAGAGGGGTTCGGACTGCTGCAATGAGGAGTGATTGGAGATAAAGTCGATGGAGTAAGTGAGTTTCGTTGTTTGGCCTAATTTAAACGAAAATTGAAACATGACGTTTGCTCTTGACGTGTGTTATTTACAGTTATAACTAGGGTAACAACTCACTTTGAAGGCGTTGGTTCGAACAAGGCGAGGCAGTTCGGAGTCGGGATCGATTGACGAAATGGAAAGGAGACGGGGACCTGCAGCGAGCTCCGATTGATCCGAGGTAGACAGATGACGGCCGAGTTTATTCAAACGCTGTCCAAATTCTTTGACGCCACGAACTTTTTCCACAAACAAGCTCTTCAACGCTAGTGCTTTAGTGTGTTTGTTGGTGATCAACGACAACTGGTCAGCCGACGTAGCTCTCTTCGTGGGACTGCAGCTCGGCGATTGCGCACTGCCGCTGCTGCTGCTGCAGCTGCTCTCGTTATCTGGCTCACAATAGTCGTTGGTTGCCATAGCGACCTTAGGATCCCTGTGTACATGGGCACAGTAATATCCCTTCACGATCACCTGGAAATAAGAAAATAAGGGCTAGACAAGAATTTTATTACACGTGGTCGGCAGATTCCACTTCCTAATCTTTGTTCTCATTCTCTCAACCATTACAATGTTACGACCAATAACGAGACGAAAGCTTTTTATGTGTGATTTCTCATCCGATAGAGCGTACGATTACTAAATCGGCGTGTCTCCTACACATGATGATAATGACATTCCAGTCCAACAACAAAAAACTTACGTCACGTCGGTCAATATTACGACGTACGGGAGGCCAATTCTTGTCAGAGGCAACAGGTAGAAATGAGACTAGAGCCTTTTTAAGTTTTTAACGCATACACACACACAAGTCACAATACAGAGACTGAGTTTGACACGACCTAAGTAGTTCGCCCTGATGGCAAGCTCTTCCCGCCCGCTACTGACGATATTTTGGGTAATATAAGAGGAAGGGATTTAATCCAGTAGAGGGCGATCAGAGAGCATGCATACAAGTAACAAAGAGAGAAAGATAAATGAAAGATAACCTTGCCTAGGCTCGCGCGCCGTAGCCAGGCAAATATAGCAAATAAATAAAGAGGAAGCGGAAAGGGGGGAGAGAATGAGGGGAGAACTCACTTACGTAGTATGTTGTGCTATTTCCTCATTTTCAAATAAAGGTGTGGGATATTTGAATTGTCGTTTCCTTTTTTCTTTATCCACTATAGCTTTATGAAAGACTCACGATATTTCTATATCGCGCATTTTTCTGGTATAGTCTTCATAAATGAAAATACTTGCGTCACTAGGTCTACACATGTCCAAAAATGTAATTTTACATTCGCTTTTCTTCACGCAGCAAACATAGTGCCCTAAATGGTGAAAGTTTGATAAAGGTGAAACTAAAGGGAGCAACAGTCGCATCATCTTCGTCAATACCGATCCCACAAATTTTGAAGCCGAGCGACTATGATGAGTTAATTTTGCGTGTTTTTTTAAGTGGCCTTGCTATTCCATACTTGTCCACAATGACTAAGCATTTGAATGATTGCATTGTTGAAGTGTTGATTGTTGCGTTCTTTATAAAAACATAGATAGTGAAAAAGTTTGGAAGATTAAAAAATAAAATTTTAATTTAATTGTTACGTTTAAGATGCTACATCCAAAAGGTATCCAACTTTACCTAAATGCGGGCGATGTGGCCTGCGGGATGTGCCAGGCCGGCCGGGCCTAATTTTGTTTTGTAACCGAAACACTGAGAAGAGGCTTCATTAAAACTTGTTGTTTGCATCGAGTAGTGTTCTCTTCCTTCCAGTTGTTCATGCAGTTGTTAATTCCACTTTTTTTAAAGATTAGATAGAATAGACTCTCATGCAAAATGGAAGATAAAGAAGGTGAACCGTAGAATTTCATTAATTATAAATAATTGTGGTGACTAAAATATCTAAATTGTGATTACAGAGCGCATTGAAACTCCGTTAGTGGCGATTGTGATTGATGCCACTCCTGCCAAAAAATTCGCAAGTCAAGCAATAATTGATAATGGATCTACAATGATGAATAGAATTTTTGATGCCTTGATTGGATTTGGAAATGCCCACTTGATGCAAGGTTCTCACAACAAACTGGCGGTCATTGCCTGCAACAGCAAGTCTACGTAAGTGATTTTAATCATTTTATCTTAGACCTATTTATAAGACAAGACTATCTTATATTTTTGTATAGAAAGTTTTTGTACCCTTCTGAAAATGGGAATTCTAAATCCTACCATAACCGACCTGGGCAGTATGACATGTTTGCAAAAGTTGATTCTGATATTCGTCATGGCCTTTCAGAGCTAATCTTGAACGATTCAATTGACCATGATTCTACTACATCAGACTCATTATTAGGGGGAGCTATGGCTCGTGCTCTGTGCCACATTCATAAAGTTCAAAGGGAACTTAGTTTGAGTCATCAGTTAAAACCACGCATACTTGTTGTTAGTGGCAGTTCGGACAGTGCTCTGCAGTACATGACCTTTATGAATGTGTTCTTCACAGCTCAGAAAGAGGTAATATGCTTAATTTAAATTCAATATTCTTTTAGAAAATTTTAAGAATGTTTCTCTTTTACAGAATGTTGTGATTGACTGTTGCATGATGGATACTGATTCTGGATTACTACAACAAGGCTGTGACATAACTGGAGGGCAATACTTACGAATTCCTACTGTTGTTGGATTACTGGAGTATTTGCTGTGGGTTTTCCTTCCAGGTCCATCTTGTAGATCCAAAATTGTCTTGCCACCTCCTACTAAAGTTGATTACAGAGCAGCTTGCTTCTGCCACCACAAACTAGTTGATATTGGATGGGTCTGCTCTGTTTGTCTTTCAAGTGAGTTAATGGTTTTTATCATTACTCTTCACTTTCAGTAACTTATTGCTTGTTTCTAGTTTTCTGCAAATTTAGCATCATTTGTACCACATGCAACACAGAATTCAAACTTAATAGAACTGCAATCGTACCCTCCAAACCGAAGAAGCGTCCTCGAATGGAATAAATGGAAGATGCAGTGAAAGATTAATTATTGCCCCATAAAGCTCTGAAGCTCAATTTAACACTTTCCTGTACATTTCCGTGGCATACAAAGAGAAATTGTTTTGTACATGACCATTCAATTGGTTTCTTTTGGGTTTCTCTTTAGTCTTAATGAAAAAAAAATAGACTAAAAAGACTGATGGTTACAACTATACTAATCTTAGTGGTCAGTTCAAAAGTTTAGCAGATATATTGTTACTATAAACTATATCTCTGAATTAAAATTCCGATTTTTTAGAAAAATTGGAAAATTGGAAATTTTCCAAACAAATAGTAGCTTTACTTCAACAAATTTGCAATAGCTTTTCGTCTGGTAGGTATCTTGAAAAAGAGACAAGGTTGTTAACTTTAGAGTTTTCAGAAAAATAATAATTTAGATTACGTACCGTTAATTTCCGGATGTTTACAAATAATTTGAGATTGGTTTCACGTTACATATACTCTCGCACAATGACCAACGCAGCATTAGCCGCTAGAAACAGAATCGTATGGATGGATCTAGAGGTGAATTGGTTTCCAAGGAACAATTCATAAATTAGTTTTTTTTTAAATATAAGCTAATTTTCTTTATAGATGACGGGGTTGGACGACACCAAGGACCACATTCTTGAAGCTGCTTGTCTTATCACTGATCAAGACTTGAACATTGTTGCTGAAGGTCCCAACATAATCATTAATCAACCTGATAGTATTTTAGATGGAATGGGTAAAAAATTTATTTAAATTATTAATTTATTAATTATTTAATTCATTTAAAAATTAGGAGAGTGGTGTAAAAAAACACATGGAGAGGTTTTAAATAATTCTTTCAATACTGTATATCCAAATCATAACACTTACTTTCTTTCAGTCTGGGTTAACAGAAGCATGTAGAAATAGTAACATCAGTGTTGAAGAAGCTCAAGAACAGCTTGTTGATTTTATTGGTCGTTATACAAATCCCGGAGAATGCCCGCTGGCTGGGAATTCCATTGGTGAAGATAAAAGATTTCTGTACAAGTACATGCCCAAACTCATAAACCATCTGCACTACCGGATAATAGATGTTTCAACCATCAAGGAATTGGCAAGGTAATAAATTAATTTAAAACTTGTTTTATTATTATTTATATACATCTGGAATTAGGAGGTGGAATCCAGATGTTTTGAAAAATGCTCCCCCAAAATCCTTAACTCATAGAGCTATGGATGACATAAAAGAAAGTCTGATGGAACTGAGCTTCTACAAAGCAAATATTTTCAAATGAAAAAACATTATTTTTGTAACAGACTACTACCTTTATTCACACCCACCCACAAATTGAACTGTAAATACAATGCAGTTATTGGATTGCTTATACTGTGTTCAAAGGGATGTTAAATACAATGCTAATGAAACAGCAGCTGCCAGGACAACATAGCCTGTGCTATTAATTCCCTTAATTGTGAGGTTGAAACCAGTGTCCCACACAAGGTGTCTCATTCCATTAATCAAATGATAGGAAAATGGAAAAGCAATGAGAAACTTCCCCGCCAATACAACCAGTGGAAGGTGTGCAGCTTCCAACATTCCCAAATAATGTGGAAATGATGCAGGCAATACCATGGCACCTATCAGATTACACATAATGTTGATTAGAACATGTTAGTGATCTATGTCAAAGATTGATTGATGAATTACCAATAGCTAGACCATACATCAGTCCATTTTGTGCAAGCCCAGTAAAACGATGTGTAATGGACGCAGCCATATTGGAATTGAATTGGTAAATAGATAGATGGGGAGAAATGGGCCGTTGCAGCCTCTTATTCTTGTTTTCAAAGTTTTCATTTGAAAGGGGTTTAGCACGGTTTGCTTCCACGCTTTTAATTCCGAAGGTAGAGGCTGACACAGTGTGTTGCCTGCAACAATTTACGAGGGGGAAACGTTAAAATATGTTTAATCATCCTTCACCAAAACATCTACCATGATTTGACCGGAGCTGCTGTGAGTAGCCGGGTTTGGGTAGTATTTTTTAAGATGGTACTAATAAAAACAAAATTAAAAACATATTTAGAAAACAATTGGTTATAGATATTAGGAAAATTTTAAAAAATTGTTTTATATTTAATTTCTACCGTAAAAGCGCCATATTTGTTATTGCACAGCAGTAGCGAATAGACTGATTTCGTTCGCGAGGTTGACGGATCAAATTTATGGCAATAGTTTCAATTACTTTAAAGTTTTTAAATATTTAATTCTATCATAAGAAAAATTTGAAAAACAAATTTCATATCCTTTTCAAATTCTGTAAACAATAAGTGGATAATAAGGAAATCGGTCGTACGCATCGTACGTTCCCAACCCATGCCCAACCTCTAGAATGCTTGGGGCGTTTCCTACTGCATTCTCAATGCTAAAGCACACTTTTATCCTAAAAATTTAACTTTTTACTCAGCTAACATTAGATAAAGAGAAATATTTAAAAAGTGGTAAGTGAACTTTGTGTGGCGGTTTTCATTCTAACAAAAATTTATATGTAAAAAAAAGTATTTTCAAAAGGATTGTAGTTTAGCATGTCAAAATAGAACAAATTTCGCTAGCCTACCTTGAGATGGGCAACGGTATATATTTTGGAAGTTTTCCGTTTATAAAGCACTCTGGTTTCCAATCAACACCCGGATAAATCTTTCGCCTTTTACTAAAGATTTCCGTGGTTGGGAGCAATTGATGAGTCTATATGACTAATTTTTCGAAAGCCTGGTCTTCTGACCGGGCATCCTAATAAATAAAATAAATCGTTTAAGTATGAATCTTACATTAGAACAGAATCAGATAGCGTACTCAGTACACATGTATCGCTGTTCTTATAATACGTTCATAAAATTCAAATAAAAAGAGAAGGAGGTGAAAAAACAATATCTAAGAATAAAAATTGCTTTCTACAAGTATTTCTTCAATGTGTTAGCTTAATTTAGATCAAAAGGCAGTCAAAATTCAAAACATTTTAGTAATTAGGAAAGTAAGGAAACCAATTTTAATGATTCCACAATCAAGTACTATAAGTTTCATACCGCATGTCACATTAAGTAAAATAGCGCTGGATCTAGTACAGATTAAACATATCTGAATACCCAACACATTACCCAGCCAGAGGTTAACTAAGGTAGGGTGTAAGATAGGGTATTTCCACCCTCAGTTATAACTCAGGATAATGGCAATACTCAGACGTGTCAGACTGTCAGTCGAAAAGTTCCCCGTCGAATTCCCCAGATCCCTCACACAACATTCAGACCGCGGCAAATCAATTCACACCAGAATAAGTAAAACTACGTCGACACTAAGGGGTCGTAGTAAACCCTATTTGCTCGAATATATTATTTTGGTTTTCACAGATTTGTCAAATCTAAATCTGTATTGCCATGCAGAATGACGTAACGGAGTTTTTATTTGGTTTGAATAGACAACATCCGAAAAATGTCCACGTTTACAATAAACAAGGCAAGGTCCTTTAAAAAAAATACACCATAAATCCGAATATGAGTGACATTTCCCAATAGTAAACAAAAAAACTCGCAATTCTGGATAGGCTAATTCGGTAGTTTTGTAGTTTATGAAGCAATTAGTTGTCTGTCAGCCCATACAAAAAAAATGAAAACTGAGAAGATCGTAAAAAAATAAGTTAGCTGCCATTTATCTTCGCTGGCCATTTATCAAGTTCTTCGACCTTGGTCAAGAATAAAATAGAAAATTTTAACTGCTGAAGTGAAACGTATTAAAGCGGAAAAAGCAGCATTTGTCTCGCATCCTATCAGTTGCTGAGTATGCAAATATGCAAGTATCACGTTAATTACATCAATTTGTTCTGCCGATTGCAACTGAAGTCTTACTAAGACAACTAACTATAACCGGTTAGAGACCAAAAATTAATTAACTCAAAAATTAAGCAGTAAAACTGGATTCCTAATTGACTTAGTAATAAATGGTTTCCGTCGAAAAACAAATCACAATTTCTTTTTTTATAGCATCAAATTTCAGGTTACCAGTAGAGGCAAGACGGTATCATATGAAAGAATTTTGTTTTTTATTGAAACGAAAATTTAACAAAGTATATCCATGAACCAAACTGCATTGAGCTTAACCAGTTGGTCAAAAGAATTCAATTATTGAGAAGTGAGGACAAGAGAATGAGGATGGAGAAAGCTCGTTATTTGTTAGCACAGTTTTTGCCTTTTGGCATGATTTTCTGATCTGATTTGATTAACCCTTGTGATATTTTTTGTGGTAAACAGGAACTGGATAGTACACCGGGGGTGGATGATAAACGGGACGGTAGACCGGAACTGGGTGATATGAACGATGTTTGTAATATTTCTTCAAGAAGTGTTCGTCTCCGGCCAGATCGTGGATTTCACCACCAACCGCCTCGCCCACCTCAGCACCTTCCATTGGATTAGCCAAAGAGACGGTCGCCCAGACCATCACAAGAGCAACAAGAATCTTGACACAAGATAGGATATTTCAAAAGTTGATCAAAATGCCTTTAAAGTTCTAAAACAGCGACTTACCATCACGAGCTTCATTTTGCGTAAGAGCGAAAGAACTGTCTACGTTACAAGATCTTGGACAAAATTGGAATGAATATCAACCTGATGACCACCTCTATATATACAGCAAGACCCTCCTCCCGTGTGTTACCATTACATAATTTGTCGAGCTTCTCGCGCCTCACGATGATTTTGCGTGTTTTTTTTTTGTAGCACAGCCTTGCGTTCGGGAAGCTTCCGATGGCCATCAAAACGACCTTGACAAAAAGACTGGAAGACAAAATGCTGGGTAGGGTTCAACGATTCTCCCATGTAACCCTTGCTTCCGTCTCAAAAATCCGAACTATTTGAAATACCCAACGAAACGCTTTGATAGGGATTTCAATGCCAAGACATTCACTTTCCTCGGGCACACATGTATTACGCATTTCCTATTTTGTACAAAACTTGACACGACGACGCGAATAATATGGGTTGACCTTTTGAGTTTTATTGAGTTTTATGGGATCAAAACAAGGCCGGTTGTCTGAACGCCACCCATTAGGGGCTGAAGGGATTGGAGCGACATTTGTGTCTCTTAAAATAAAATGAAAATCGTGCATGCTGGAGTTGCAATGTTCCAACAGCCTGGACTACATCGTCGCTGTTTCCCTTGAACACAAAAGTGCCGACTGCTCATGGCTTTCAAATGTACCTGAACGAGATGCGTCTCAAGGTTAGGTGGCATGGACGTTGAGATATATTCGGGATAAGAAGGCGGAACTCATTGTTACCTTGCTACGCCTCAACAAGCACGTTACCTTTTAGTATCGACACAGCCAATGCGAGTTGCGTAAAAATCATCGTCGCCAACTAGATGGCTAATAGTTGTGCTAGCTGTATATAAAAGGCAGCAGAACATGGCAGTAATCATCACAATCCTGCCTGGAGTATCCCAGCGTTAACACCACAGTCTACATTACTCTACAACATCATGAAGCTACTGATGGTAAGTCACTTAAATGTTTAAAAAATATGTTTGAATTTTAATTACAATTTTGAATTTTAATTACAATTTTGAATTATTTGCAATGTTATTAAAGATCCTCGCTGCTCTTCTGGTGGTCTTGGTTGCCGTTACTTTGGCCAATCCGACGGAAACTGAAGCGGTCGACGGCGATGCCCAGCACGATCTTGTCGGAGACGAACACTTTTTGAAAAAGTACAAGAAACATTCCAAGCACCACGCCTATCCGGTGTATCACCCAGTTCCAGTTTATCATCCGGTCCCTGTTTACCATCCACGTCCCGTCTACCACCCAGTTCCAGTTTACCACAAAAAGTTCCACAAGGGTTAACGAGACTTCGTTTATCTGGAACTCAAGCTTTTTCCAAGTGAATGAAAACAGGCATGCAGAGCTTAACCAAACAAAAAAAAAAAAAACACACGCACACACATCGAGCTTTCTCTACAAAGGCATCCTTCTTTTCACCTGTCAATCATTAAATAACTTGTTACGCGCAATACGTTTTACGGCATTACCTTTTTTCACGATTTTTTAAATACAAGTTTTCTTTGAAAATAAAAGCAAACATTGTTCACGTCATTTTCTCCGATGCTATGCCAAACAATTGACGAAGAAAAGGAAGGCCTCATCTGTTGTGGCCAAGCTATTTGTTTTGTGGAGAGGACAACAGTTGCAGCAAGTTGATGAAGTTTAGAGAGAAATCCGCAGAGAAATTAGGCAAAGCAGATGGCCAATATGCGTGAAACGCGCGAGCTTTCCAATTTCCCAACAGGAAATGCTGGTAGCTCTCAAACGCAGTGAAAGTTTCCAAGAAAAATATGTCTATTCAAACAAGGAACTCGGCGAGCCCTTTTTTTTTCTTTCTTTCGATGTGAAACGGATCGAACCAGAAGTCTTGTCTGTTACACATGACGCCACAGCAATCTACGACAACAGAAGGACAAAAAAAAAACCCGACGACGACAATGCATAACTTAAGATTCAGCTTTCGATAGATGGGCCGGTTCCAAGCTAACTGACATGAAACGAGGAAACCATCTCAACACAAATGTAAAAAGGAATTTAGCATAGGTATTTCTGCTGTTTAGGTATATCAAGTGACGAAACTTTTGTTTTCACATGAGACTCTTGAAAAAACAATTAGTTCAAGGCCGGCAGGTGATTTTCCTATATACTTGTTGCTGGCGCTATTTATTATCGGAAATTACCCATCAGTTCAGCATTCCTCCCAACTTTTTTGGGGGCCGTTTTTCCTACTTAGCCCAGCAGCATTATTATTTGGGTTGTGTAGCTATAGCCTATAGGCCACTTGCATTACTGAAGGATAAGACGGGCCGCCATCCATCGCTGGGTCGTGCTGGCGCAGCAGCGGTATCCGGAGCGCAACAACCGCATTTTACTCCACTATGCACGTACCTCTGAGGCCAGCGGATGGGCGAAGAGGCGGGCGGAGAAAAGGAGAAAGAAAGGGAAGACAAATGCTACTATTGAAACTCGCTTTTCGTCTTCTTCAAGCCCGCCCTGCAGGCACATCTACCGTATAAAAACGGGCCGATTCCCCTCAAATGCACACACTTTCCTGTTTAACATTCTAGTGAGTACTACCACAAAATGAAGCTCCTCATGGTAAGTCTTTCTCTCAACTTTCGGTCAATCTATTCTTCACCCCCACTTATAACATTTGTTTGATTTGTTTGGTTTCATTTGCGGCACAGTTGATCGCGCTCTTTATGGCCATCGTGATGGTTCATTCCGTTCCGTTGGAGGGCGAAAAAGGCGAAACGGGAGCCATCGTCGACGATTTGGATACGGCCGAATTGTTCGCCAAGAGTTACGGCAAAGCTAAAGCCCCAAAATCGTCGTACGGCTCACCTAAAGCCAAAGCACCAAAGGCTCCCAAAGCATCCTACGGTGCTCCAAAAGCCAAGGCTCCCAAAGCACCTAAAGCCGCTTACGGTGCCCCTAAAGCCAAGGCCCCAAAAGCTCCAAAGTCCTCTTACGGCAAACCCAAGAAAGAGAAGGCACCCGACTATTCCTACGGTAGAAAATAAGAACTTTGGAATAGCTACTTGACACGCAGTATGTGCATGATGTTATTACCCAATTCCTGTTGACTGATGAACGACGACTCGCTTGTGTTTTTTTTGTTATACGTTGGATCACGCTGTGCCGTTATCTGACTATACCTCACTCCCTTTTGACTTCCCAATGTTTCTCTATATGCTCCGTTGAACGAAACAGTTTCATATCATACGATACTTTTCTGTGGTTAAGTGTCACCTTTTCCCTCATTTCGCTCAATTAATCGTTCTGTATGTTAAACCCTATCTCTTCTGAATGAAATATAAATTTTCCAAAACGTGAATAATTACAACTGTTGCCTCATTTGACATATGAAATCAATATCGCTGCGCTAACAGTGGGTCAACTCCAATCCCAGCGGAGAGTTATACATATCAATTTAACATCTTTCGCTTTTTTTACGACCAGCAATAAAACTCTGAAAAAACGGCCTTCAGACAACAGGCACTCAATTTTCGAACAAATTTCGACAAGGAACCGAAAGAGAGAGTGAAAAAAATAAAAGACCCACAACAAAGAAAGGGATAGTTGGCATTTAACACCGGTGCACACGAACCGTGTATACACACTAGCTTTTAAAGTCTTTCCAAACAATGGCACATTTCAGGTAGGCTCAACACGACCTTGAAAGACAAATAATAACCAACCGTATCTTCATTCTACAAGTCCATGTATGGGCTAGACCGAGGTCATAGCCGTCGGCCGTCTCCATACGGAGAAGCGGCATTTCGGCGTTCATAACAAGTTAAGCTATGGGCATACTAAGTGTATGCATAGGGAAGGTTGTTGTTATTCTCTTTCGTTCTAGGGGGGAGTTGAAGGACCTCGGTGAGCCTTTCCTATTCTAAGAAGCGACCAACAACAACAACAACTTCGAAAAAGGATGGTTTAAAATTATAAGGGTTGCTTCTCGCCGTGCGAGTTGTGTTTTGTCGACCGTAACAATGGGAAAATGAAGAAGCAACTAGAATCTGAACAACGCAGATGCGAGATATACAAGTCCGATGGTTGTCCTTCACCTTTCTCAGGTTTCACTGGAAAGCAACCAAAATTGGATTCTCGTTTTTATTATTAAAAAAAAAAAAAAAACAATAATCTCACTAACATACAAACTTCAATAATCTGGAAATGATTTCGACGGAGCAACAAGACAAAGTAAAAATGTAGTTTCGGCACAGAATCAGGTTAAAACCGCTTTTTAAAAAATAAGCACATGCATGGATTAATTTGTTGTTTCTCGCTGAGCTCGAAATACTTTATCACGTCGACAAGTCTGTACTTGTGTAAAAATAAAAAAATATTTGGTCAAAGGAAACAATAACAATCTCGACAGGTGATGGTTATATCAATATAAATGACCCGGATGGGCAAACGAGTACACGCTTTGATGCTCAAAATAATCTCGTTCAAATAATGATAAATGATAAATGGCGTTGGGTTTTGTCTTTCAATTTCAATTTGTACGATCACTCGATTGACGAAGTTGGAGTAACTCAGTTCAAGTAGGATTTCAAGTAAGTCAAGTAAATATTACATTTGAATATTTAATGAAACAATAATTGCCTAATCGATATAAAGAAATGAGGAACTTGCTGCCCTTCCTTGTTCTGATCGCGGTCGCCTCGGCCTTTGGCAACATCCAAACGCAATTCGATGGCCCTGATGAGGTCGAATTGAGGCTATTGGAGCCGGCAGTCGTTCCCGATCCGGTAGACGGAGTAAGCCGCTGGTGGTACACTCCTTCCCGAAAGGCCCACATTTACCGTCACAAATACCCGAAAAATATTCAAGCTCAGCCAAGGCAAGGCGAGGATCTACGGCTACCGGGCGACGTCTTACCCCGCTTATATAATGTCCGTCTTCTGCCCTTCATCGAAGTTGGCAACTGGACCACCGACGGATACGTGGAAATATTTCTCGACTGCATCATCTCGACCGTTAACATTTCCATGAACAGTCTAGATCTCACCATCGATCCGGCTTCCATAACAGTATATGCCACGCCCAAAATAAATCAGAAATCGAAAAACTGGTTGTAAACAATTAACCCCCGTTATAACTATAGGTGACGGAGGAACAGACCGGCAATCCCATTTCCGTTGTCGATTTCATCGATGAGCAATCGACTCGCGAAATCATCACGATTCAAGTCTCCCGGCCATTGACTGCCGGCAAACAGTACAAAATCACAATGAAATTCATTTCGATTTTAAACGCTTTATTGGCGGGATTTTATCGATCATCTTACGTCGAAAACGGCGTGACCAAGTATTTATTTACGCTTCATAAGATGAAACGAGATATTTCTTTTATTGACTTTGCGCTAAATCATTGGAAAGGTATCTAGCCGTGACTCAATTTGAGGCAACGGACGCTCGCCGCTCCTTCCCCTGCTTCGACGAGCCCACAATGAAAGCCAATTTCACTGTCACGGTTGGTCGCAAAGAGACATGGACTTCCGTCAGCAACATGCCGCTCATCACAACAGAACCCATGTGAGTATATAAAGATCTCAATAAAAACAAAAATACGAAACAAAATAAGAAAAAATTAAAGGAAAAAGTTACTGACTGTCGACTAACTTCCAGTCGATTTCTCCTTCGTTTTGAATGAAAAATAAATTGGGTTAGTGTTGGAATGCCTGGATTCGTTTGGGACAATTATCAGACGTCGGTGACCATGTCGTCGTACCTTGTGGCGTTTATGGTGTCGGAATTCATTGGTATCCCAGCAGAACCAGGACTCAGCAACGTGGAATTCAGCATTTGGGCTAGACCGGAAGCCCGCAACCTCACCGAGTAAATAACGACTTTCTATCTTGATTTATGATGATCCTACCTATATGTAAAAATAACGCTAACTATAACTATATCTACAGTTACGCACGAAACATTGGGCCCCGGATTTTGGAGTTTTTCGAGAGTTATTACAACATCGACTATCCGTTGCCAAAGCAAGACATGGCTGCTATTCCAGACTTTGCCGCAGGTCTGCACATTTAACATTATTTAATTTTTTTTTTAATGAATTCATATTAAAATCAAACAACAGGAGCCATGGAAAATTGGGGATTGATCACCTACAGGTACCCGCGATTCAAATTATAGCCAAAATTTTAAAACAATATTTAGTGAAACTGCCGTTTTTTAGAGAGCAATATCTGCTTATCGATCCCAGTACGGCCACTGCCCGTGCAGTCCAACTGGCCGCAGTGGTGAGCGCTCATGAGCTGGCCCATCAGTGGTTTGGAAATCTCGTAACAATGGACTGGTAATTTTGTCTTTTATTGAAGTGTGGTTTTCTTTGATTAAATGACCATTGGTATTAGGTGGAACGCTCTTTGGTTAAACGAAGGATTCGCATCATACATGGAGTACATCGGAACTGATGCGGTAATAAAATTAATCCATTTAAAACAAAATCAATTAGCCTATTAGCCCCGGTCACTCGTTCAAAGCTGCTTAGCATGATACATATGTAGACGTCATTTAGCTGCTCTAAATTGCATCAGTCGACGAGTGAAAGTCATCTCCTATGTTGCCAAAATAGAGCTCATCGAACGTGATTAATTAATAGTCAAAAACGAGTTCTCTAGCTGAGTCAGTTTCTAATGAAGGAACAAGTCCAAAAAAGAGTCAATATTCAAGATTATAATCTTGGCAGGAACAAAAGAAAGTTGATTGAAAATTGGAAATTTCTATTAAAATGGCTTCTGCAACGCACAAGATCGAATAATCACGTAGTCGCGTCGGGGGGAAAACTTGAATGCCAAAAAATGAGACGCTTTTTATGACATACTATTTAATCTGGAGAAATCTGCCGGCTTCGACTCTGGCGGGGATTTCGTCTTGGACTGTTTATGCAACAATCTTTTCGTCGATCTCACGTATGCCATATAGGTGGAGCCAAGGGGTCCGCAACTCAAATTTACTACAATAAAAAAGGTAAAAAAGTGAAAAAAAGTGAAAAAAGGAAAAAAAAAGGAAATTTACTTTACGTGCTAAAAGAAGGGCGCGCGCGAACGAACCCCCCCCTCCTCCCCATCCCCTCCCTACCCTTTTATTTTCGCTTGAAGGAAAGCCTATCTCAAAAGTAAAAAAGGAAAAATAAAGCAAGGAAAAAGTAAAAAAAATAAAAAGTAAATTTGAGTTGCGGACCCCTTGGGTGGAGCCTGACTTTAAAATGAACGACCAGTTTATCATTGAAAATTTGCAATACGTGTTCGGTATTGACGCTTTGGAAACATCTCGACCCATCAACATCGAAGTTAACACACCTGCCGAAATCAACTCGATGTTTGACGCCATCTCCTACGAAAAAGGTTTTGCTGAAACATCAATAAATGCGTTTACACCAAATGGATTGAAAAATAATTTTAAACAATGTTACAGGCTCTTGCGTCATCAGGATGTGCGCAGATATAATCGGACTGGAAACGTTCCAGCGGGGATTGACACGTTATCTCAACGACAAGTAAATGTTTCTATCGACAAAAAAATGCTGATTGATGATCGCTTCAAATAATCGACTGTGATTGCGACAGTGCGTATGGCAATGCAGGTCAAGACAACCTGTGGGCTGCCCTTCAAACTCAGGCGGATTCAGAAAATGTGATCCTCCCTGCGACGGTCAAGGAGATCATGGACACTTGGACCTTCAAAATGGGCTTCCCATACGTAACTGTGATCCGCAACTACCAAACGGGCGGCGCTGTCGTGATTCAGGTTTGATTTAACGGGATAGACGCTGCCTTAATTAGCATTAGAAGGGGAGAGAGACGGGAACAGTCAAAGACCCTGAAACAATCAAAGAAATTTCAATACTGTTTTGACAGAACCGGTTCCTGCTGCGGAAGAGCAATGACACCACCGATCCGACCGTCTATCAATGGTGGGTCCCTCTAACGTACACCAGCGACTACACTCAGACACAGCAAAGAGACTGGCTCTCTGTCGATGAATTCAGTAAGTCATTGCCCAATCTAGGAGCTGCCGCCAACCAATGGGTCATCTTCAACGTCGATCAACAGAGTTAGTTCAAAAGAAAAAAATTAAATTCTAAATTTCTCGCATCTTTTGTATACATTTCAATGCAATTTCGCACGAACGCAGACTATTACCGAGTGGCTTACGATCCTACCAACTACGGTCTGATCCGTGACCAGCTCATAGCCGACCACCAACGCGTCTCCGCCAACAACAGAGCTCAGCTCCTAGACGATTCTTTCAACTTGGCTTTGACCGAATTGATTCCATACACTGATGCACTCGATCTCACTTTGTACCTGAAATACGAACGAGAGTACGTCCCATGGCACGCAGTTCTTTCCGAACTCAACTACGTCGACATTATGCTCTACAACTTTGCCGAGTTCTCCAACTGGAAGGTATAGTCGTACAATCAATATTCAAACGTGTTTTTCCCTATTAAAAAAAAACGATCGCTAATGCGCAGACTCACATGACAAGCCTGGTCGAGCCCTACTACAATTTCATCGGATTCCAAGAGACCCAGTCTGATCCTCACCTGACAAAGTATTGCCGCATCGATGCCATGAACTGGGCCTGCAGATTGGGAGTGGCTGATTGTGTCCAAAACTCGCTAAGCACATACGCTACTTTGATGAGCCAACCCGACAATCTCGTCCAGTAAATCCTCAATCAATTAGTATATGAACTGCTTACAATGGTGCTAAAAAAAAAATTCAATTTAAAGAATCGTTTCGCCCAACGAAAAGTCAACGATCCTGCGGACGGCCATCGAGTATGGCGGACAGGCCGAATACGATTTTGCTTTCAACCAGTACAAAACAAAGTCGGACACCAGCTTCCTTGTGGCCATGTGCGCCAGTAAGCAAGCCACTGTACTATCTGGGTAAAAAGAAAATGAAAAAAATCAACAGGATCGACCAAACAATTAAAATTTTAAAAAAAAATACAGGTTGCTCGAAATGTTGCTGGATCCTACTTCGGGCATCTTGAGTTCGGATGTCAACACGGTCTTCAACAACGTAGCAAACAACCCGATTGGAAACGAGATTGCTCTAGATTTCTTGATCAATCGATGGGACGACATTCAAAATGCGTAATACTTGATTTGAATTGAGTTACGACGATTAAAACAAAATCGAATTTTTACAGTTTGGGTTCCGTTTACTTTGCTACCTGGTACCGCTACGTTTGCACCCGTCAAAATACTCAAGCTGGGCTTGATAAAGTATGGAACAAAATTTGATGACAATTAAAATCACTGACTTTTTCCGTTTTCTTTTCAGCTTATTCAACTAAGGGACGCTCATTCAGTCATCTTGGGCAATTCCAACAGTGTAAAACAAGGAATCCAGACCGTGGAATCAAACATCAAATGGGTTTCGCTGAACCTGGGTGAAATTGGCACTTGGCTGGCCGGCAATCAACCAGCGTAGACCATTTCCAAAGTCATTCGCCGCCAGTAAACGAAGACGCAATCCAAGTTATCTTATTACATTAAAGTCAATCCCCCCCCCCCTAAAGTTCTAGATTATGTAGTAAGGCTGACAATACAAATTCTGCAGTAGCAATAAAATAAATTTTGCTCACGGCATTAACACGCTGAGCTATATTTTTTTTTCTTCAAGATGGTGGTATTATTTAAAAAAAAAATGAATAACTTTCACGGAGGAAATCATTCTCCCGGGCCCTTTAAGTCAATTCCCGCAATAAGCCCTGTCCCGAGGTTACCTAACAGGTTTTTAGAATCTTCTACAACTTTTTCTAAGAAAAATAGATCTCGGCGTAAAAAAATAATGAAAGGGGACAAGGGCAAATGTGATGTTGAAACACACCCAAAATACAATTAAATTTGATTCGTTCAATTCAAATTTGTGTTTTCCAGTCAACTGGAAAATGAAAAGTAAGTTGGAAAAAGATTATGAGCTTCAACCCTCGTTCAAATTAAAATCTAGAAATTTTCACATGAATAATCTGTTAATCTGTTTACCGAGTGTAAAAATTGCCTAACAGAGGTCCTGTCACACAAAAAAACCTTAAATGTGATGGTAAATTGACAATGACACAGCCGGTTTTGCATCGTCAAATCCGGGAAAACGTGGTCGACAAATATCGGATTGACCTTTGACGATTTCTAATTTCTATACAGGCTTTTCAAAGCGTCGTCCATTTTCAGACAGTCGAAATTTAGCAAAATAATTTACATTTCTTAAAAAGAAAAACACAGGTGTGTGTGCGATTGACAAAAGAAATTTTCGCCAAACCTTACAGAGATCCAATTTCACTAGCACAGACGTGGAAAAAAGAAACATTGACGACTTACTACTTGACGATTCTTTTACATGTTCCAGGCGTCTCTGTGATGAATTGGTGATCAACGTGTTGTCCCATCCCTAGGGAAGAAAATGTCTCACACTAATGTATTTTGCACAAATGGCTTAACACTTAAGTTTTTTGTCGAAAAAAATCTGACTTGTTTCACTACTTCACCAGAAACATCTCGACGACGACCATATATCAAGCAAAGGCAGCTCGGCCTATAATGGCGGGAGAAGTAAAAATGTGCTCTACTACAGATTTGCATAAACATCAACGTTGCAAATTTATAAATTTAAAAGTTCATAAATTTATAAAATTATGTATACTGTAAAAATAAAAAGCAGTAAATAAAATAATAAGTTGTGACAAATTTTTTTTAAATATTTATTTGAATTGTTTTGATTTTTATTTTGAACGTATTCCTGCAAAAGAGAAAATGCCAATTTGTTTTTAACTTGACGTAAACAAAACGGCAGTGGCAAGCTAGTGTGAATTCTGGAGATAATAACAATCAGAGGAGATTTTTTTTTAAATTTTCATCGCGACCGTTACATCGAAAGTTAAGTTTTATGCTTTCAATTTTCTCTCCGTTTACCTTTGGCCCTGACCCAATTGTTTTCATTACATTCGAAATGTCAATAACTGATGATTTACTTCCCTTAATCACTAGATGCTTCGTCACTTATTACCGTAACGCTGTTTCTCTTATGCACGACACAGCTTATACCATAAGATTTTTTGTTTACTTTGATATGCCAGTTTAAAACGAAATACTTCTAAAAATAGTAGAATGGAGTCTATTTGAAGTTGCTGGACTACATTTGCAGAGGCGAAAAGAAAACAAGAATGGTGATAGTGTCGCGTACACCATCAACGAAAGTGAAAAGAAAAGGGCAGAGATTATAAAGAACATCGACACAGCCGCTCCAGTTATCAGTTGACAAATAAGCTGGCTCACTAAGCGGAGCACCAGCTCAGTTCCTTCTCTCACCATGAAGCTCGGTTTACTGGTAAGATTTAATTTTGATTTTTTTCGATTTCCTATCGGAAATTCTGGAAACGATTTGATTGTCCACAGGCTGCCGCCCTGTTGGGCTCAGTGTTAACGGTCGCTGTTGGCCAATCTTTCGTCGACGTTTCTTCAGACACCGACCCCAGCGTTACCGTCCGATTATATGATCCCATGGTCGACATGAAAGCTGAACAGTTCATCTTAAAGTACTTTAAATACAAGTGGATTGCCAAATGCTACAAAAAAGGCGAATGCCGTAATGGTATGCAAATTATTTTAAATAACGGATTTGTTACTTTCCAATCAAATTGCGTTTCATTATGTCATTTTAGATCGTTACGAAAGTTACAGTTACGGTGGAGGAGGAGACTATGGGGGTTCAACGAAGAGCAAAGGTAAGGGTAAAGGAGGAGGAGGGGGCTATGGAGGGGGTGATGACTATTATGGAGGATCAACGAAGAGCAAAGGTAAAGGCAAAGGAGGGGGTGGGGGATATGGAGGGGGAGGGGGTGACGATGATGGAGGCTATGGAGGAGGATCGAAAGGTAAAGGCAAAGGAGGGGGTGGGGGATATGGAGGGGGAGGGGGTGACGATGATGGAGGCTATGGAGGAGGATCGAAAGGTAAAGGCAAAGGAGGGGGTGGGGGATATGGAGGGGGAGGGGGGTGACGATGATGGAGGCTATGGAGGAGGATCGAAAGGTAAAATCTACGTAATCAAAAGTAAAGGCAAAGGACGAAGTGGATACGGTCGATCCACGGAAGGATACCGTGGATCAAGTGGATCGGGCGGCGGATCAAGCGGCGAAGGCGGTGGATCGGATGAAAGTGGTAGCAGTTCCGGTGGTTCCGGATCATACAAAGGCGAGAGCGGAGGTTCATCCAGTAAAGGAAGCGGATCTGGCAAAGGAAGCGAATCTGGCAAAGGAAGTGCATCCAGCAAAGGAGGCGGGTCGGAAGGAAGTGGATCTGGCAAAGGAGGCGGGTCCGGAAAAGAAGGTGGATCCAAGACCAAACGTTAATTGGCATAAAATTTCCCCATTTATTACATTTCTGCAACACTTGTGGCTCATTCGGGCCTTAATTATGATTCCTTTCCCTAAATGTGAGACTTCGAAATAATTGAAATGATCGAAAATTTAACAGCCCCGAAGATATTATGAATACTATTTATATTTACAATTTTCTATCAAAGTGTCTATAATATATATTAAAATATTTAATTACATAATTTTGTAATTCAGAAATATTTGTCTCCCGCTTTTCACGAGTAGAACAATAGATAGCATTTGTTTTACAGATTTGATGAATTGATTCAACATTTCCGTTTCCACGCAATCAGCCAAGAAATACAAATTGCTCAACAACATTAATTGCACGCCTGACCGAGTTACAAGTTGCATTCACGTTTTCATTTAAATTAAATCATTGGATGGATAACGGATGCCATAGAACGGGATTTTAATTCGAAGCGATATTTATCTGTGAGACCACTTGTCACGCTGGTGACGTGTCCAACTTTTACTTTGAATGTGGATGGATGGACAGTAGAGTGGCAATCCGCCATTTAAAATAAAAAAGAAAGAGGAAAAATAGTCTCGATCACATTTAGGAAAAAAAAAGAAATTGTTAACCTACTATCTGATCGTATATAACCTTGTCATTCCGTTTGTCGCAGTAGCACCTTTCCCTTATAGTGTTTATTCTGTTTAACGCTATTCCTCTATGGCGATTATTAACCTTTTGTGAGCCATCACACTCTTATTCACGTAACTGTGTGGTCGGTCTAATCTGCTTGCAGTCAATTCGACATGTGTGATGGATAATTTAGAATTGCGTCATATTGGGAAATGAAGGCTTTAAGACTTTTGGCGTAAGTTGAGTTGTAAGTTATAGCTTGTGCCTGTGGGAAACGCTTGACATTGGGAAGTCAAAGCTAGGCTTATGAAAAAAGAATGTTCACAAAAAAAGTTGTACCTAAGTAGGTAGGCCTTATATAGACACTTTGAATGATGATGGAGACTTGTAAGATTGTCGGCATCAGTATAGAGCCTTGACCTGTTTCACGATACACGCACGGATTTCGGATCTGTCGTAATTCCGGAACATTTCGGAAAAAGGATTGACCAATTCCTCGATGTTAACCCTCGATAGGGCATCGAGGAACTTCAAAAAAACAAATCCTATGACAAGGTCTTTGGGGAGTTGGCACAGCAGCGATAACGGATGACCGTAAATGTCGTTGTTTATATACCCTTTGAAGCCTGTTGTTTATTGCTGGCCACGTTGTGGTGCAATCCTGCCTTGAGAACGGTGCCAGGGAACGAGAGGGCGGGATGGTATCGTCCGTTTCTTATATTAAACGCTACCTTGAAAATTCCCCACAGCCCGTTTGATGCTGCTGGAAGAATGTAGGAGGCTAGTCCTAGTATAAAATCCATAGACGCAACCGGTTTGTCATCAGTGAACAACAGAATTTCTGGCAAGGCACATACGGAATCATTCCATCTCTACAACAACAACATTTCACCATGAGGTTTTTATTGGTAAAATTCTGCTTTGATTGACGTTATTGTGGTTAAATCTAACTTTGCATTCGGATTGATTTTTATTATAGCTTGTATTATTGGGGTTAGCGGCCATCGCTGCCAGCCAACCCGTTGTGGAACCTGTCGCCCCCGCTGCTGCTGCGTCTATTCCGGATGCTGACAAAGTTGCGATTGAGAAATCCGTCGATTCGGATTTAATGGCCAGCGAATCCGGTTTGGGTAAACATTTCGGAGGTCATCACGGTGGATTCGGTGGACACGGTTTTGGTGGACACGGTTTAGGTGGACACGGTTTTGGTGGACACGGGTTTGGTGGACATCACGGAATCGGCCATGGATACGGATATGGATATCCAGGGTTCGGTGCTGGCTACGGAGGATTTGGTGGATATCCAGGATTCGGATTAGGGCTTGGCGGATTAGGTGGATATGGTCTTGGAGGAGGTTATCCAGGATTTGGACTGGGCTATGGAGGATTAGGTGGTTTCGGTGGTTACGGGTACGGCAGGTAACCGCTGAAATCGAAAATCGATCTTAAATGAATCTGTTAACTCTTTTAATTATTTGTATTTTGTATGTGAACTTTTGTAAGCCAAATAAATTTGTGTAATCTCTTTTGGTGTTTTTTAATGATAACCATCAGCAGGAAAGATGGATTTATACAAAAAAAAAACAAGATACATTATTCATGAACCCTTTTTTTTATTTCCACCATGTGTTATGCAAATTCCATTTCATAATTTGTTTGTGACATGACAAAAATGTTTTACCACCTCTAAATTCCGTCCAGTTTCACGAAGACAACGTGTTGGCACGACGATGAAACCGGTGTAGATTCATTTGATAAACTGGAAGGGAAAATATGGCATATAATTCAGATAGCGATTGCAAACGTGACAGCCAGCAATAATAAACACATCAAATTAAAACATAATTAGCCTCGATTATACAGATTGCAAGTTGCAAGACGCGAAGAATATTTAACGCCTTATTCTGCATAATAAATTCCAAGGAGTCTCTAACAGTGATGACCTACAGATAACATTTCGGAAACAAGTTTCAATTCGACCTTAACCTGATTTTATTGCAAATGAACAGTGCGCGTGATTGCATACACGCAAACACAATGAATTGATTTATAAATAACCTATCAAGTCCCGCGTTTTTATTTCTAAAATAATCCGCAAGGAAAATTGGATCCGGTCGGCGGATTAAATTTGTCATAGAATAAAAAAAGAAATGTAAGCGTCAAATAATCTCCTACAAAGAAATCAATAGCCAGCACGGGGTTGGTGTGTTTAGATAATCGGGAAATCGGATGTATCTCTTTTTTGCATATCTTTGACATAGCCTTTCGGCAACAGGAAGTCAGGAAGTATGTGTGCCTTGACCTGTTTATGATTTAAACAGGATATCCCATTTGCTTTGGGGGCACCTTACCAACAGAGCTGGTTTTTGCCCACAATTGTATACTTCTTTTAAAAATGTTTGGCAACTTAAAATATGAACGAAAGGGAAAAAACGGATTGCGTCAGTTCGTCAAGTACGTTACCTTCAGAACGTATACCTGTTATTGCTGTGTTGGCCAAGGGAGGGAAAAAAAACGACAACACAGTATATAAAGACCGGAGACTGAATGAGGAAAACCATCAGTGAACACTGACTCTCTTACAAGATTCAACATCATCTCAAGTGAAGTGATCCGCACAACATGAAATTCCTTCTGGTAATAGTCCGAATTGAGTGTCGAACCTCAAACGGAGAAAACTGCTTATAAGTTTCTTATTCTTTTGAAAACAACAACCAGGTCGCCCTTATTGGTGTAGTGGCTTTTGCTGCTGGCCAGCCCGTCGATGAAGCAGCTGCTCCGGCTGCTGTTGTTCCGGTTGACGAAGCATCCGTCATAGCTGTTGCTGAGGCTAATCCCGACCAGGAGACCATGGAGGCCAGTGGATCAGCTTTGAAAATTATCGAGCACAAATTGGAACATTGGTTGAAGAAATGCTACAAAAAGGGAGGTTGCGGCTCGACTGGTACGAATGACGCAAATAACTATATTATTACTGGTAATTTAATTAAGTTAATAATTTATCAAATTGAATTTAGGTTACGGATACGGAGGACACGGAGGTGTCCGTCCTGTTCCTGTTCCTGTTCCTGTTTATACGCCCGTCCCAGTTTATACCCCTCCTTATCTCGGCAGCTATGGATCAGGGTACGGGTCATCTTACGGTGGAGCTGGAGCCTATGGATCAGGATCTTATGGCTCTTATGGATCTTATGGCGGTGGCTATGGATCAGGTTATGGATCGTCTTACGGTGGATTATACGGTGCCTCACCATACGGCGCAGGTTACGGGCTCGGCGGACTGGGTGGATACGGGTACGGATATTGAAAATGTCCCGACTAATTAACTTATACAAATTTCTTGTGCCACCACCCAACTTGTACATTTTATCAACGCTAATACATTTTTTGACTTCAATTTGTGTCACTGGCTTTCAAAATGTTTCATTTGACAACTTTACAAATAAAGGCACATCCCGTTGTGTGTATATAAGGAATGACAGCGCGTTCAAGTACGAAATGGCCCTTGTACACCAGTAGAAAGTTTCCGACGACGAAAGAGTCGAAAGCAGAAAGCTCTTTAGATCTCGAATGAATAAACTACTATTTATTCAGCCAAAACTCTAGCTGTAGCTAGCTTGATGGGTTCGTTGAATTCGGATTGAATTCATTATGCTGGCGCGATTTCTTCGTAATAATACAAAAAGTGATGCAAGAGCTAAAGAATACTATTTCAGACCTCGGCGCAGTGGCAGCAAAAATTTGTTTCATTCCAAAGCCTTGACCTGTTTCCCGTTTTGGATACGAACTGGTTTCCCTTTCCGTAAATGTACGTCCGCCCATTAGGAGCAGGTTCTGCTGGCTGGCATTGGCTTTATATCAATCTGCGCATGTCCACCCTTTGGCAAAAAAAGGAAAGGGAAAACAGTATCGTCATCCTGGCCGTTTTTTTCATTCTGTCCCTTTTTTCTTCACTGGATTCTACACACACAGAAAGTGAAACGAAAAACGGCATACAGTCGGCGACCTATGTCCAGTTCAGATATCAGTTGAAACAAGCTCGTTCGCGTACATCATCTTGCACAAGATTGTGATCCCGACGACACCAAAATAATTCGAGAATGAAGTCATTATTGGTTACGGTAAGGTTTACATTTTACTTTCAATTAATCCCAGTGTATAATTTTCCTGTAGATAGGCCTACTTAATTTGTTGTGTCTTATTATAGACTGTTTTATTCAGTTTGGTGATGATTGGTACCAGTCAGCCGATCGAAGAGGCGTCCGCAGTTCCTAATGCTGACGTCACGGCTGGCCTTGAGTCCAGCGATGATTCCGCATTTGCCGATATGGAGGGCAGCGAGTCCAGCCTAAAGGTCATCGAACACAAGTTGGAGCATTGGCTAAAGAAATACTACAAAAAGACGGACAAAAAGAACGACGGCAATGGTTTCGGTGGATACCCCGTATTCCCAATTCCCATTAGCTACCCATCGTATCCGCTTATTGGCTACCCACTCACATACGGGTACGGACTGGGCGGAATGAACGGATTAAATTTGGGACTGGGCGGATTCGGAGCAGGATTAGGTGGATATGGCACGGGACTTGGATTAGGGGGATATGGCACGGGATTAGGGTACGGATACGGAACAGGTTTAGGGTATGGAGGATTAGGAGGATTTGGTTACCGAAGATAAATCTCTCAATTCCTAACTATTGCATTGTACTATAACTCTATTATATTGTATTATGAATTATTATTATTCGTCCATCCATGTACATTAAAGTTCTATTCGCAAATATACAAATGTTATTCGATACAGATATGTGCGACACTTTTCTCGACAAGGAATGCACAGAAGCAGAGATTTTACAGATCAGCAGTTTATTTTCTAGACGCAGATGGATAATATAGCGACACAGCGAATAGAAACATATGACAACATCAAGACAACAGTAACACTATACCCATGTTTGACAAGCAGTTATGCAACCTTTCATTGACCGATGGCTGATTCAGAACAACCAAAATGGGCGTTTGAAATGTTGTTTTTTTGGTCTATACTAATAGAATCCGCCCTTCATAACAAGTTTGTGACGCACATTTTTCTGCGCAAATCCATCCATCAGCTTTGGGCTGGCCAGGAAGAAAGCTGGAAAAGTAATGCCCCGTTTGTCTGACTTTTGTTTTCCGTTCACCATTCCATCACGAAATTCAAAAAAGTTATAAGAGAAAAGAAAGCTGCTGGGCGATAACAGCCAAGGAAATTTCACAGTCTCTACCGGTCAAGTCCTCAGTTAACACCGACTTTTAATATCTGTTAGATATATTACTAATATAGGTCTAGAGCTCCAGCACGTCTTGCGGAATAGTGTTTCGGCATATCACTTAAAAGAAAAACATGAAGCTATTTGTTCCGGTAAGATTCAAACAAGCAAAAGAGAAAATAATTTGTTTTCCATCCAAAGGGAAAGTTTTGAGTACATGTAACACAGAAACTCCATTTGTTTCAACAGACTGTCCTCCTGCTGTTGGTCTCGATGTCGTTGCTGGCCGTCATTTCGGCAGCAGCTGGCGATTTAGCCCAGCAACACATTGACGATCCTTCAACGGCCCTCGACATGGAGCCCAGTGAATCCAAGGTGAAGATCTACAATGGGTTTGGCTACGGCTATGGCGGTAAAGACGAATAAAAAAAAAAATAAAATACTAAAGAAAAATGACGGAAATGATTGAACTCTCCCAGGTTACGCATTGCCACTTGCTCGAAGATATTACCCGTTTGCCGGAGCAACTGTACTAGTGGGATACCCTTTACTTACGGGCTATGGCGGTTACTATGGTTACGGTGGCTACGGTGGCTACGGTGGAGTGATTCCCTATCCGCTGGGCTACAGCTATGGCCGATAAATCAGCCCAACCAAAAATGTACCTTACAACATTGATCCTATTAGCTGAAATTATATGACTATAACTAATCACAAATGTCTTTGGCAAACTCAACTTGTACGTTAACGCTCAACGCCAATACAATTATAAACGTCTTTAACTAAAGAATAGGCCGTGCTCTTTTAAAAGTCAAGTGGAAATGACGGAATTCCTCAGTCGTACTCGGAGCCGATGGTGATGCTGACATCCTCGGAGACGACGCTCGTCTTGTGGTACCAGATGTTGGTATCCAGAACGACTGCAACCGAGCAACACGACATTTATCCAATTAAAAAACAAACCCCAAAAAATAAAGCAGAGCGGAAGAAGAAGGATTGTCAACAACTCACTGGTGTCGCCGGGTTGCACGGTGATTTCCATCGACTGGCATTGGTAGAAACATTCGGGCGGCGGCTCCAGCGACCAGAGTTTCTGTCCGCGGATCTGCGCCTGCCACGAGGGCAAACTGACGTGATCAACCTTCGTTTTCAAAAACCAAATTAAATAACAACGCGGACTCCTTGAGCCACTTTCACTGGACTGCCAATCAATGACCCGATTGCTGTTTGGCGTTATTTTGGAAAAAAGAAATTTCTATCGTACGTACGTGCATGTGGGCGCCCAATCCGCTGGTACCCATGAAGATCCAATCGGTGCGCGACGACTCGGAGCGTTCGGGTAGAAAGTCAGGGCGGGAATAGTGGCGTCGCAGGACGTCGGCCATCTGCGAGTCGCAGTTGCTCCAGCCGAAATACCAGGGCCGCTCGGATTTGCGCCGGTCGCCCATCGTCAGAGCCTCGTCGAGCGAGCGGAATTCCGTCTTGTACGGGAAGAATTGACATCGCTGATGACGAGATCGAGCCGAAGATGAGCCGCCGAATTCTTTCGTGTACAACTCGCTGAAGAATTCGTAGCTGAACACGTCCGCTGCCGTCCAGTTGGCCTGCGCATCTTTCACGATCACCGGCCGCCCGCTGTACGCATAACTACATATACAAAGAACCCGGGAAATTTTGAAAAAGGGACGATACTTAATAAATGTGAAATCATTTTCAAATGAACTGACGTCGATTCAAAATCCTGCGGAGAAATGTGCTGGACAATGTCGACTTGACGGACGTCCCGGCAAAAATTGCAGTCGACGGGCGGCCGGAATACGTTTCGATTGTCCACTGGCATTTGGATGTAACACTGAGTATAGTATATATACAATAATAATCCGGTTAATGTAATAATTGAAATTATATTGGCATCAGGTTTTTATAATCACGACCGGTTCCAGCATCATGCAGAGTCCCGGGCAACTTTGGTAGGGGGGGAGAACGGCGTTGCGCCAGTCGGGTGGCACTAACCTGCTGGTAGTTATCGCGGCCGGCCAGAAGTGTCGAAATCAGAGCTGAGCCAGCCCGCCAAATGAAGGGTGAGTAAGTGGCTTGCTGGGCCAGGAGCAGACAGCCCATTACCATAAGGATTGACGTTTTCCAATCGCTGGCGAAAAATGGCGTCGTAGTAGTCGAACATGGAACGGCCGCTCCACTTTGACGTTTGAGTTGGATGCGGTCCAGCAGGTCCCGCAGGTTCTCTCTCGGAACATTTCCCCAGCTTTTCACCTGCGATTTTCAGTTGGTTGTTTGTTTTTTTGACCAGCAGGAGCAGCCCCCGAATACGGAGTTTGTCGTATTATATCAAAAAGGCGATATGCGTACAACATAAATAACGAAAGTATCAGGCAGCATTAAAAAAAGAGAGCCCAAGAGAGTCCAAAAGCGTTTGGGATGAGGGCCAGAAAAGAGCCGAGTCGTCGTCTCACCTGGCGGTCGTTGAGCAGGTCTCGCGGGTAGAAAGCTGCTGCCCCTGTCGCTGCAGTGCTGGGCCGGTTTGACATGTCGCGCTCCGCGATAAGACGATTGCTGCGTCGCTATCCGCTGGGGAGAGTTGAGACGTGGAAAACGTCTATGCATAAATCTCTTTTTTGTTTTGGGAGGAGGGGTGGTGGGCTGGCGGGTGTGTTGCAAGGGCCGGAGGAATAATATCGAACCTCTCTTTCTCTCTCTTTTTGCCTTTGTTCTTGTTTCTTTCGGTTTGGATGGCAGAGCAGAGAAAGAGAAAGAATAAGGACAACTATATAACGCAACAGGCGAAAACTATGTATCAGATATTCAGGACGGGTTTCTCTCGACGCTGCTCCGACTGACACCAGCACACAACACGTCTGGGTGGCGGCCGAGCAGCCCCTTTTTCTCGCCTCTCCCTACCCTAGCTCTTATTCTTCCGACGCAGACCGGCGCTTTGGAGTGATCCGGCGGATTACGGGAATCATTGTCAAAGGGGACCAATACAAATTCGGCCATTGTCATTCAAATGATCCGCCCTGGAGCAAGTGCGGAGAAATACGATCCGCCGGATTACGTCAAAAAGATCAACAATCGATAACCATTCGGAGAAATTGAATGCAGAGGATCATATAAAGAAACGGTTGCCTGGAAATGTTTGAACGGTTTTATTATTATGTCTAATAAAGCGCTTCCGCTTTTGTTGTTGCGGCTTCAGGTTTCTTGAGTTTGTACGTGGTTCAAATCTGGCCGCTAGATGGCTTCAGCCTTCGAGGTAACGGACAAAGTTTTTTAAAAATAAAATAATAAAAAAGAGGCAAATTTGTCAACGGTTTGCGTTAGAAGTTGTGTTGAACTACTTCCGCAGTCTAGTCCACGGGTCCAAAAGTCCTTTGACGTAGAGGTCCTACGTGACA